>NC_056741.1:757127679-757427679 GCF_019279795.1 Protopterus annectens
CGAATGGTTTGGATAAGTCTGGGAAGGTAGCTGAGACAAATTTACCTAGATTCCTGTGGGAATTTATAGTATTGGTGAATTTGATAATTTTTCATAAAGACAGGGTCGCCTTGAGAACTAATACTTCATTTCTGCCTAAGGTAGTTTCAGAATCTAACCCTAACCAAACTATTCAGATTTTAGTGTTCTTTCCCAATTATACTAAGAAAGATGAATATTATCTCCATTTATTAGATGTACATAGACAACTCCACTTTTGTATACACAGGACAAAAGAGTTCATAGGTAGGTACTAGGCTATCAGCCCTGGGGCCTATATAAGCCTAGCCAAAATGGTTCCCCGGCTTTCGCCACCCAAGAAAATTATTTTCCTGTGCCCCTGTCAAGCAGTGCCGCAGAAGTGATCCTCGGGGTGAATTTTCTATTTCCCATCCATACATCGAGGTTTTTCTTAGAGGGCCAATGAGGAGCTTTGCTTGACATGAATGGGTAGTTTGTTCCAGAGCATGGGAAGTCTCCAGGACAGAAATCTGTCCCTCCAGCATGTTCTGTTTATTGTGTTGACAAGGTTTAGGTCCCTGGAGCATGTAGTTCAGAGAGATTGGAATTTCTTTAAGTGTAGTATGTCCAACACCTCTGGGTTTGACATAGTTTTTTATGTTAGGCAGAGATTGCCTCTGAGTAGGTGATATGCGACAGAGTAGAGCTGGAGTTTTTTGAGACTGTCTGCGTATGGCATCTGTTTGAGGCCGGTAATCCTCTTAGTGAGGTATTTCTGTGGCCTTTTCAACTGTTGTAGATGTCTTGTGAGATACATGCCAAACAGGGCATTGTACTCTGTAATGGGTCTGATGAGGGATGAGTAGAGAGGAACAATGACCTCCTTTTTTCTAGAGGAGAACCCTTTTGTGATGAGTTGTGCCACGTAGAAGAATTTTCTGACTACTGTGGTGATGTGGTTATCGAAGGAGAGACTACTGTCCACCTGTGTCCCGAAGTCTCTTATCACACTTTGTGTTTAGTGAGATACCACCTATGTGGTAGTTCATGAGTACCGAGTTTTTCCCAAAGGGAATGACAGTGCACTTCTTGGCATTGAGCTTGAGGCCATGACTTTTGACACCAAGCATCTGTCTCTGTGAAGCCCTTTTGTAGAATGTCTACATCATTAGGTGATTGTATTATGGCTCCCAGTTTGTAGTCATCTGCGTACTTTGTTAGCCAAAGACCTTCTGTGTTGGCCTGCACTTTAGAGAAGTAGATGCTGAACAGGAGAGGCCCCAGGACCGATCCATGTGGTACTCCACTCATCTCTGGTCTGAAGTCGGACTTGGAGTCGGCTGCTTTTACTGTGTGGGCTCTGTCAGTGAGCCAGTTGGCCACCCATCTTGTGACATTGGGATTTATGCCCAGTTTAGTAAGTTTATCTATAATTCCAGAGTGAGGGATGGTATCAAAAGCCTTGGAGAAGTCAAGATAGGCTGTGTGCACTACCTTGCCCTCGTCTACGACTCTAGTGACTGCTTCAAAGAAGTCAGTCAGGTTTAGTAGACATGATCTACCTTTTAAAAACCCAAACTGAGTGGGGATCCAGGGTTTGTAGGTTACCTATGTCTTTGTTTATAAGCTCCAAGATGATACGTTCCCTGGCCTTGCAGACCAGGCTCATCAGACTAATGGGATGATAGTTTCCGGGATCCATGGTGGCACCCACTTTGTGGAGTTGGCTAACCATTGCTGTGCGCCATTCAGTAGGCACATAGCCTGAGGTGAGGCTATGATTGAACATGGTACTTAGGTGGGGTGCCAGTCTGTTCTGTAGTTCGTGCAGTACGCAGCCTGGGATGTTGTCTGGTCCCATGGATGCTGTGTTCTTGGCTTTGGAGAGTGCGGTCTTTACTTGTTCATCTGTGATTACAGGGGCTTTGCATTCTTCTGGTATTAAGATGGGCCCTTTGGGGGGGGGGGTAAAGTTAGCATTGAACATTTTTGCCAGGATGTTGGCAATATCGGTTGGTTCGGTATATTTTGTGCCATTGTGCTACTGTAGCTCAGAGCAGATCTGAGTGTTGCCATTGAGATTCTTGACATAGCTGTAGAATGCTTTGTGGTTGTCTTTGTAATCGGTGGCGATTTCATTTTTATAACTGGCTTTGGAGGATTTTATGAGGGATCTTAGCTTCTTGCTGAGGCTGACCAGGGAGTTCCTGCAATCTTGGGATTTTACTTTTTGCAACAGCTTGTTCCTTCTGTTGTAGAGTTTGTTTATGGCAAGGCAGGGGACCGCCAGATTGGCTTCCTTTTTTTGGAGGATAGCGTATTGGTTCTGTTGGGGATGGGACGATCCATGCACTTGTGTATGTGCTTACACAGTGCATTTGTGTAAGATTCAGCAGTCGTACCTCTGTTTTCCGTGAATTTTCCCACTTCTGTCTTAAGCATGAAGTTGGCTTTGGAGTGGTTTTTGACAGTGGTTTCCTTAATGGGGGGGTGGGGGTGGGATATGGATGTCTAGGGTGATTAGCTTGTGGTCGGATCTGACCAACAAGGAGTTGACCTCTGGCGTGGAACACCAGTTGCTCATACTGGTAATGACCAGGTCCAGGATATTGCTGCCCCTGGTAGGGGTGTGGACAAGCTGATCCAAGGCGTTGGAATTTATGAATTCCAGAAAAGGTTGAGCGAATGAGTTGGGACATGAGTAGTTTTGCCAGTTGATGGTGGGGTAGTTGAAATCACCCATAATTAAGGTATTGGATTGTACCTTAATATTTTCTAGTATCTTAAGAAATGAAGAGTGGGAATCCTGGGGCATAGTGGGGGATCTGTAACAAGCTACAAGCTGGATTGCAGTTTTGCCCGGTGTTAGTTGCACTTGGATAATTTTGGATGCATTATGATTATGTTGAGCAACTAGCCTGGAGGTGTAGATATTCTTAATGAATATGGACACGCCTCCACCTTTAGTATTTTGGTCCAGGTTAGGAAATCAGATTAATTGTTTGTTTACTTTTCTTCGGTGGCAAGAAGGAGATCAGTGTCCAAGGTTACCCTAGCTAAGTGGATTAAGGACTGTATTACCTTTGTTTATAACAAAAGCAATTTACCACTACAAAAGCCTGTTAGGGCACACTCCACCAGAGCAGTAGCTGCATCTGCAGTATTTCTTTTCAAGGTCTCCTTGGATGATGTTTGCACAGCGGTTACTTGGGCTTCTCCACATACCTTTGTTACTCATTACAAACTGGATCTGGTCTCTAGGGGAAGGGCATCCATCAGCTCAATGGTCCTCAGGAATATTCTTCCGTGAGACTTCTCAAGAGTCAGGTTGGTGGGGATTCTGTCCCACTGTCAAAAATTATGTGAAGATAGACATAACTTCTTAATCTGATGTTGTCATACCATAACGTCCCATCTATGTTGTAGATCTTCACATATCCTTGACATAACCTGCCCTCCTTCCCCTAACCTATAGTTTCTTATGGTGGATCAGATTTCCTCGGTGACATAGGTCCTTTTCTCTGGATTCAGATAAGGTCTTTCATTCCTTTCTCTTTTATTGTGGTACTTGTCTGTCACTGTTTTATACAAACTCTATCTGAGGTAATTTGTTGAAGAGCATTATGGGTAGAGCTTGAGCTCGAGAGTTTTTGGTATGCATGAGCTGGAATGCTGGCTGAGTTGGCTCCAAAGTTTAGAAGTGAACCCACTGTCAAGGATATGTGAAGATCAACAACACAGATGGAACAGTATGGTAAGATACAACAACTTCTTATTTGTAAATCTGAGCAGCTTTCTGTTTCCTTTCATCCAAAGTATTTGGGTTTAGTTATTTCTAAGCAGACCATCTCTGAATTTCTAATGCCATTTCTTTTTGTTATTCTTTTCATGACAAATGTCTTTCCTCTGAAGTAGTGGCTCACTCTCTCAGAGCTGTTGCTTTCTCTGGTGCTTTTTTCAAGGGGTTAGATACCAGTTCCATCCTTGAGGCTTTTCAGTCTAGAATGTGTACGCTTGTACATCACCTTTATGTCCTGCACCTTGCAAGGGGGGTATACATGCAACATACAGCACCTGTAATTACTAAAGGGTTTATTATATTGGACAGACATTAAACTATCCTTGGCAGGAGATCCCTTACATTAGGAATACTGCAACGGTGAAGAGAAGGACATCTTCTGTTATGGTGAGATTTTACACAACTGCACTTTCTCTCACTTGCTACAACTGGCAAGTAAGAAACCCTTACATATGTGGCAGCGTACCAGCCTTATGACCTAGTGCAGGGTGTCTCTCATACACCCCAACCTGTCAGATCTGTACTTTAAAGATACACTGAGAGTCATGAGTGAGGCTTGGAGGCCAGGTGCCTTAAAATCATACCTTGCAAAGTGGAAGATCGTTCTTCAGTGTCTCTCCCAGCTTTTTTGTACTGATTTAGCACATAGCTTAGTGAAGGTGCACCTCTTGGCCATGTTGAGCCCTTTCTGAAGGCTGTCCTACACACACACACACACACACACACACACACACACACACACACATATGCATGTGCATACACATGCACGCAGACACACACACACACACACACACACACACACACACACACACACACACTCTTAATTTTGTGCTGGAAAAGCAGACCGTGTTACCTTCTTAATCAGCAGTAACTGAAACCATAAGTTTTTGTCTTGGGGAAACAGCTGTTATAATTGTAGTCACATCAGCCAGGGGAGACTCAGAGCTCTAGGCCTTAATGTGCAAAGAACCTTTCTTGATATTCCATAGATTCGTAGGAGTTTCTAGCCTAATGGCCCTAGACCCCGTACAAGTCAAGCATATTTACGTAATTGTTGGTGATTAGGTGAGTGAAGTTTGCAGCAGTTAATACCAACTTTCTCTGTCCAGGAGTGACATTGGCACCAGCCCAGGAGTGAATTTGCGGTCACCTATCGATTTATCTAGGGTGCATTTGAAGAGAGTCAGGGAAGGGCTGTGTTTCATGTGAATTGTAAGTTTGTTCTAGAGAAGTGGCAGTCTCTGGAAGACGTTTCTGTGTCTCCAGTGTGACCTGTCAGAGGTTAGGTTAAGATCCGTGGATTGAGTGACTGCTGCAGTTTGATTTACGAATGTGTAGCATTTCCATTAGGGCAGGGTCAGAGACTGCCATGTAAGCCAGGCAGAGGTCACCCCTTAGCAACCTGTAGGAGGCAGAATACAGTGACAGCTTTTAGTCTTTCCGCGCTAGACTTGTTTTATGTATCCTGTAATTTCTTGGTGAGAAACCTCTGTGGCCTTTCCAGTTGTTGCAGGTACCCTGGTGAGTTGATTGCAAAGCCAAAGGAAGCATCATACTTGATTATTGGTCTGATGAGGGACAAGTATAATCTATAACCATAGATTCGACTTGTCAACGAAAATATTGCCTTCTCCCTTGGGATTAATAGAGCAAACCTCCTTACTTCCTAACCTATCTCAATATCTGGGGTCCTACTCAAAATTATAACTGTGCAACTTAATAGAATGTTATTGCAATGAGTCTCTCTGTATTTTGAATGTTTTTGATGTTACTCTATGTATTTTTTGTTCTTTGTGAATGTGGAGCTTTTCTCCCCGGGTCTCTGCTGAAAAAGGATATGTATCCAGTCAGACCAACCCGGTAAACAAATGTAAAATAAAATAAAAAAATAAATAAATTATAGTATCCTTAGATCTAGATGAGATACCTTTACTTTTAAGATGTCCCACATAGAAGGATTTCCTTACTACTGTGGATACATGATGGTCAAAGTTCAGATTGCTATCAACCTGAGTACTCAGATCACATACCACTGGGTCCACACTGGGGTGGGGTTGGTGCTGTCTATAATGTAATTAGCAGGGGTGCCAGCTTTTCCAAAGGGAATAATGCATTATTTTGCATTTAGCTGTAATCTGTGGCTTTGATACCAATCATTTTTGTGCGTTAATACAGTCCAGGATATTTAAGCCTCTTTTGGGTGTGCTGACAAGCTTTTTGAGTATTTGCATTGACAAAGTCCAAGAACCTCTGAGCCAGAATGTTTATGGTCATGTATGTTTCGCAATTGATGGAAAAATAATTAAAATCACCCATGAGTAAGGTGTTGGGCTGTATGGCAAGTAACTCCAGTAAGTCCAGGTATGTGGTATGCTTTTCTTGTTTCATGGTGGGGGACTTGTAGCTAGCTATGATGTGGTTGGGGGATGCCTTTAGTTGATTGGACATGTAGTAGCTCAAGAGAGTCATACCATTCGACCAGTCTCAAGGTGTACTTATCCTTAATGAAGATGGCTACACCTCCTCCTCCTTTGGTTCTTTCATGCTGTGAATGTGTGGAAGGCATTGTAGCCCTGCACGGTCAGGGTGCTTTCTGCACCTTTGAACTATGTCTCTGTAACTGCACAGATGTCAGCATCTTCCAAAGTGAGGAGTGCTTCCAGGGAGTGCAGTTTCTTATTTACACTGCTGGCATTAAGCAGCAATACTTTGAGTTTATCTAGACAGGATTTTGTTATATTGGGAGGTTGGTTAATTTGACACTGCCTAAAAAAGCATAATAGGGGTGACTAATGCCTTTGCCATTTTCCAAAAGCCTAGAGGAGATAGGTGCAGACCATCTCTGGCAAAGCAGTGTGGCCTGTCTATCATGTCTACCCAGGCTGACAGATATTGGATCGCCTTGAACTGACACCAGATGCTAAGTCAAATTTTAAAGTCAATAATTTTTTGTTTGTATTGTGGCATCATCCTTGGAGAAGCTAGATTGCTGCTTAAGGCTAGTGCCTGGTACACATAATCTGAGAGTTCAGTCATGTCTCTCTTCACATAGTCCACTGAGGTATGTCTCAAGTCATTCACCCCCACATGAACTATTGCAGAGTCATACTGGTACTTGTGGTTGAGTGACCTGAGTGCTTGAGTGACTTGTCTGATCCTGGTACCTAACAGGCAACTAACTGTAACCTGCTCCATATCCAACCTGGTTAGGGCACTGTCCGTGTGTCTTACAGTGGAATCACTTATGACCAATACATTAGGTTTTGTGGTGTTACTCCTTATGGGCTTATTTGTTGAGCCACTAGTGTGTGTGTTGTGGAGTTTTTTTTTTCATTATGTGTGTAATTGGTTTCCGTTTGGGTGGCTGCTTATCATTTGGTAAGTTAATAGTGAGTACCTCCGCATATATCCTTTGATAATCGCATTGCCACAGTAGTCAGGAAATCCTTCTATGTGGCACACCTCATCACAAAAGGTTTCTCGTCCAGGAAAAAAGAGGTCATTGTTCCCCTCTACTCATCACTCATTAGCCCCTTTTGGTGTGCACTTCACAAGACATCTACAACAACTAGAAAGGCCGCAGAAATACCTCACAAAGAGGATTACCAACCTCAAACAGATGCCCTACGCAGACCGTCTCAAAAAACTCCAGCTTTACTCCATCACATATCGCATACTCAGAGGCGATGTCTGCCTAACATACAAAGCTATGTCAAGCCCAGAGCTGTTGGACATGCTCCACTTAAAGAAATCCCAATCCCTCCAAGCTACACGCTCCAGGGGCCAAAACCTTGTCACCACAGTAAACAGAACATGCTGGAGTGATAAATTCCTGTCCCAGAGACTTCCCATACTCTGGAATAAACTACCTATCGATATCAAACAAAGCTCCTCATTACCACTCTTCAAGAAAACTCTTGATGATTGGATGGGAGATAGGAAATTCACCCCAGGGATCACTGCTGTGGCTCTGCTCGAAAGGGGTACAGGAAAATAATTTTCTTGGGTGGCGAAAGCCAGGGTACCTTTTTGCTAGGCTTATATAGGCCCTAGGACCAATAGCCTAATACCTACCTCTGAACCTATATGTGGATTTATGTGTCCCGTCTTTATTTAGAGTGGGAAGTGTGCGTGTGCTGACAATTCGTTTGGCATTCAGTTTGTCCTTATGTGAGAGTCTTGTTTCCAGTTTCATAGTATAACTACATCTCTCGCATAAAGTATTTATTTCAGGAGTAAGTTGTCAGTATACATGAGACAATTGCTACATTGCCGAAGGATGCCCATGTCTATCAGACTGGCCAGAGAGATGGTGGGAAACTGCCCATCCGTGATAGCAGTCTCTTACTGTATGTTTTATTTGGAATGGATTAATTTGACAGGACTGCGCTGGTAGCACCAAGATTATACGAGGGACCTATACTTTGTGTAGGTTAAGACTGATCAATAAGTCAACACTGCTCAGTGCGCAACTGAGTTGCTCCTAGAGCAGCAGAAAGGCTTGGAAGGGTTTCACCGACAGCTATTTAGGGAAAAACTGAGCTTGTAGGCTTTTGGGTCTATATAAGGGCACTGCTAACTGCTGTCAACCTGAGTACTCAGATCACATACCACTGGGTCCACACTGGGGTGGGGTTGGTGCTGTCTATAATGTAATTAGCAGGGGTGCCAGCTTTTCCAAAGGGAATAATGCATTATTTTGCATTTAGCTGTAATCTGTGGCTTTGATACCAATCATTTTTGTGCGTTAATACAGTCCAGGATATTTAAGCCTCTTTTGGGTGTGCTGACAAGCTTTTTGAGTATTTGCATTGACAAAGTCCAAGAACCTCTGAGCCAGAATGTTTATGGTCATGTATGTTTCGCAATTGATGGAAAAATAATTAAAATCACCCATGAGTAAGGTGTTGGGCTGTATGGCAAGTAACTCCAGTAAGTCCAGGTATGTGGTATGCTTTTCTTGTTTCATGGTGGGGGACTTGTAGCTAGCTATGATGTGGTTGGGGGATGCCTTTAGTTGATTGGACATGTAGTAGCTCAAGAGAGTCATACCATTCGACCAGTCTCAAGGTGTACTTATCCTTAATGAAGATGGCTACACCTCCTCCTCCTTTGGTTCTTTCATGCTGTGAATGTGTGGAAGGCATTATAGCCCTGCACGGTCAGGGTGCTTTCTGCACCTTTGAACTATGTCTCTGTGACTGCACAGATGTCAGCATCTTCCAAAGTGAGGAGTGCTTCCAGGGAGTGCAGTTTCTTATTTACACTGCTGGCATTAAGCAGCAATACTTTGAGTTTATCTAGACAGGATTTTGTTATATTGGGAGGTTGGTTAATTTGACACTGCCTAAAAAAGCATAATGGGGTGACTAATGCCTTTGCCATTTTCCAAAAGCCTAGAGGAGATAGGTGCAGACCATCTCTGGCAAAGCAGTGTGGCCTGTCTATCATGTCTACCCAGGCTGACAGATATTGGATCGCCTTGAACTGACACCAGATGCTCAGTCAAATTTTAAAGTCAATAATTTTTTGTTTGTATTGTGGCATCATCCTTGGAGAAGCTAGATTGCTGCTTAAGGCTAGTGCCTGGTACACATAATCTGAGAGTTCAGCCATGTCTCTCTTCACATAGTCCACTGAGGTATGTCTCAAGTCATTCACCCCCACATGAACTATTGCAGAGTCATACTGGTACTTGTGGTTGAGTGACCTGAGTGCTTGAGTGACTTGTCTGATCCTGGTACCTAACAGGCAACTAACTGTAACCTGCTCCATATCCAACCTGGTTAGGGCACTGTCCGTGTGTCTTGCAGTGGAATCACTTATGACCAATACATTAGGTTTTGTGGTGTTACTCCTTATGGGCTTATTTGTTGAGCCACTAGTGTGTGTGTTGTGGAGTTTTTTTTTTCATTATGTGTGTAATTGGTTTCCGTTTGGGTGGCTGCTTATCATTTGGTAAGTTAATAGTGAGTACCTCCGCATATATCCTTTGATAATCGCATTGCCACAGTAGTCAGGAAATCCTTCTATGTGGCACACCTCATCACAAAAGGTTTCTCGTCCAGGAAAAAAGAGGTCATTGTTCCCCTCTACTCATCACTCATTAGCCCCTTTTGGTGTGCACTTCACAAGACATCTACAACAACTAGAAAGGCCGCAGAAATACCTCACAAAGAGGATTACCAACCTCAAACAGATGCCCTACGAGACCGTCTCAAAACTCCAGCTTTACTCCATCACATATCGCATACTCAGAGGCGATGTCTGCCTAACATACAAAGCTATGTCAAGCCCAGAGCTGTTGGACATGCTCCACTTAAAGAAATCCCAATCCCTCCAAGCTACACGCCCGAGGGGCCAAAACCTTGTCACCACAGTAAACAGAACATGCTGGAGTGATAAATTCCTGTCCCAGAGACTTCCCATACTCTGGAATAAACTACCTATCGATATCAAACAAAGCTCCTCATTACCACTCTTCAAGAAAACTCTTGATGATTGGATGGGAGATAGGAAATTCACCCCAGGGATCACTGCTGTGGCTCTGCTCGAAAGGGGTACAGGAAAATAATTTTCTTGGGTGGCGAAAGCCAGGGTACCTTTTTGCTAGGCTTATATAGGCCCTAGGACCAATAGCCTAATACCTACCTCTGAACCTATATGTGGATTTATGTGTCCCGTCTTTATTTAGAGTGGGAAGTGTGCGTGTGCTGACAATTCGTTTGGCATTCAGTTTGTCCTTATGTGAGAGTCTTGTTTCCAGTTTCATAGTATAACTACATCTCTCGCATAAAGTATTTATTTCAGGAGTAAGTTGTCAGTATACATGAGACAATTGCTACATTGCCGAAGGATGCCCATGTCTATCAGACTGGCTAGAGAGATGGTGGGAAACTGCCCATCCGTGATAGCAGTCTCTTACTGTATGTTTTATTTGGAATGGATTAATTTGACAGGACTGCGCTGGTAGCACCAAGATTATACGAGGGACCTATACTTTGTGTAGGTTAAGACTGATCAATAAGTCAACACTGCTCAGTGCGCAACTGAGTTGCTCCTAGAGCAGCAGAAAGGCTTGGAAGGGTTTCACCGACAGCTATTTAGGGAAAAACTGAGCTTGTAGGCTTTTGGGTCTATATAAGGGCACTGCTAACTGCTGCTGCTGCTTGAAGAACAGTGCCACGCAAACACGAGGCTTAAGTACGAGCAAGGAGAAGAAACAAGTTTTAAGATAACTACCAGTCAGGAAAGCACTTAATAAGACTTCCACCAGCAATCCCCAACTCAGACAGGTTAGATCAGTGCACTTCTGCTACAAGGGCCCAGAACAACACTTTCATAATGTAGAATAGCTAGTTTGGAACACAAAGTGTAACAAGGTCACCCATACAACCTACAACAGCCCTACAACTAACAGATGCAATATAATACAGTGCACTTTACTGAAAGCAGCAGCAGACAATACCGTTTTTTTAAACTGCTTAAGTGCAGTCACAGTATATAAGAGAAGTGCAAAAAGATACCTAGAGCCCTGCTCAGATAGACCAGGTAAACACCTACTGCCACTAGATGAATAATCCCAGTCCTCCTAATGTAAAAGCACAGCAAAGGAGTGTCTGGAGTGAAATGCTAATACAAACAAAGTTAATTATGGATACAGCAGTGTACTTTAAACCATTTATAAATGTGTGATTATTCAATATAAAGTCTTTGCTTTGTACAAATGAACCAAAAGCCACTCAATTATACAGAATTTATAAAGGCAGTCAAAACAAGATAAGCTGATTAATAAGCCCTCCAGCCATTAAAACTACATGCCGACATGTCAAGTATTTCCCCAATGTAAACAGACCAGGCTACTTCTCAGTGCACTAGATGGAAAATCCACTGACCTCAAGTGCTTGCTAGAGTGTACAAATGCACCACTTTACCCAACAGCTAGCTAGATAATGAATTCAGAGCAAGTAAATCAGTAGAAGAGACAATAAGAGGCAAAATGCACTTTTGATATAAGCCCAAGGAAGGCCAATAAATAATTCAGTATATTAACAGCAGTGTAGAAAGGGAGGAGCTTATTAAACTCAATTTACAGAAGGGGTGGGCAGCTTAAAATCACCAGGTTTAAAAAGCAGATCAACGAAAAGAGGCTAGGTAGGAAAAACTAACTGGGAATCACCAGCGGTGCTTTAGTTTAGGGCAGGCTTGAAATCTTTTCAAAAAAAAGGCAAAGGTCTAGAAATTCACTGTATATTTAAATGACACTCAGACAATTTAAGTAATGAAAAAAAACATGTGAAATGTGCAGCCTAGCTAATTTAAGTGTGAATCTCTCATAGAACCAAAACACCAGGCCAAGCAGATATCTTAAAACAGAAAGCAAAATGGAGCAGGTAAAACAGAAAACAGCTTTATCACTCGCAGACAAGAAAATATAGGTTTACTTTAGGTTTACTTTCCTCACCCAGCAGGAAATCACAAGTAGTGCTTTAGTTTATGCAGGATTTTGAAGTCTTTTTAGAAAAAACTAGGAAGCTGGAAAGATAGGATGCCCTGCACGCCAATCCTACTCCATGCTCAGAGTCATTATTTAAGTGATCCTGAACCAAGCTTTCCAGCTTACTAGTCTTTTTATACATAGCTCAGAACAAAAGGGAATGAGTGCTGCACTCATTGGATGTTTACAGGCAAATGACATATTACTTGGTCAGAACTAAAAACATTAGAAAGGTATACCAGTTGTCTGAAACCTGTGCAGAAAACAAAAAAATGTTATGTGATCCTATCTCGCCTACATTCTGACTGATGGGTTCGGAGCCGATCCCTCGGCTCCAACTCGGCACGCTTATGCTATAGAGCGAGGCCTCTAATTGGCTGAGCTATCTTTATCCCAGGATGCACCACCACTAATCCCCCAGATCTCATTTGCCGCTTACAGAGCTTGGACGTGGTCTCAACATTGGCTGGGCTAAGTACTATATTTATAGTCTTTTTTCCTGTCAGTATTTTCCTCATTTAAACCCAAAAGCTGTTTTAACGGCTAATTTTTGTGTACGAGTGTGTTTCTTCTTGTTTCATTGAGTTTTGCATATATTCTCCTGTCAGAGAAGGTTCCGTTTAAGTTAGAGGGGATTGTTTTCCCTTTTCTCCTTCGTACATTTTCTTGTGTAAAAAAAAAAAAAAAAAAAAAAAGTTCTTTAGTTTAATTTTTTTTCGGAGTTAGTGGTTTTGTTCCTGTGTACAAACTCTTTATCTACTGTTGTGGTCTATTTTTTGTACATTATGTCTAAAGAACATAAACCCTCTGGGTTTAAAAAGTGCACGAGGTGTGGGTTCAAAATGTCCATAACGGACGACCACTCCTCGTGCGTCTATTGTCTTGGCGCCAAACATCTACAGGAATCGTGCAGTGTATGCCATGCGTTTTCCTCCAGAGTCCTCCAGGAGAGGAAAAACAAATTAATCCTCAAAGGATTAATCAAGCCTTCTTTTGAGGAGGCTTTGTCTTCCTCTCCGTCTCCTTCTAAAAAGAGGAAAGCGCCGGCTCCGACCAGTCAGTCGGATCCGACGGCTAAGAAGACTAAGCAGACTTCTCCATCGGCTCCACGGACTTCGGAGCCGAGGTCGGAACGGTCTGCCTCGATGCCTCCAGCCTCGACCCCTCTGGTTTCCCGAGCTGAGGTCTGGGGCATCGAGAGGCGGGTCACCCTCATCGGCTCCACTGATATTGGAGCCGATAAGGGTCATCGGCTCAGCCACTTCCCCCTCGGAGCCGAAGTCCTTATCGGCACCGAGGGAAATTTCTTTGAAGGTTTCCTCGGAGCCGATAATTGTTGAGTCCTTTCGGAGCCGGTCCCCGAGCCCTTCGGAGCCGATGGAGAAATCGGTTCGGGCCCAATCGGTATCCTCGAGATCTTCCAGGATGTCTGATTCGGACATCGACATGGTGCTCCTTCGACTCTTCCAGTCTCTGGTGTTCCAAAAGATGGTTTCGGCTCCAGCCCATTTGGCTTCGGAGCCGATGGTCCACTCCCTTACTGTACTTCCTCCTCCAACAGCTTCGGCACCGTTGGAGCAGGTGTTGGTGGAACCAGTGGAGGTGTTAGGGTCAGGCCCGACCCTTACTCCGACTCTCGGGTCGGAGTCCAGTGCACAGACTTCTTCCTTCGGCCCTGGGGGGGAGGCTTCGGGATTGATACTTTCGGTCCCAAGTCTCCCCTTGGTGCGTCGGCGGCGGGAGTACCGTCCACTGTCGTGGCCACGGAGGGGGGACCTTCCCAGGATTCTGGTGGTCCCGCCTTCAGGGCTATGAGGAGTGCTCTAGCCAAATCTTCATTGGCTACCTCCACAGTTTCCCCAGCTCCTTCCCTACATTTGGAGACTGGGTCGTTGGCAGTCCCCCTGTCCGCAGACAGCGGAGCCCTGGGCCTCAGGTTACCCCCGCTGGGGTTTCTCCCCCTCCTGGAGGTCCTTCTGAAGCCTCTTCGGAAGAACCTCCCAGGAAGAAAACGTGCAAGAGGAAGCATGTTGACTCCCCTGACGAGTCTCTGACATCTGACACCGATCTCGATGATGCAGAGGGGTCTCCCAAGTCGTCCTCGGATGATGTCTCCTTTGCAGACATCCTGGAAGCCCTAAAACAACGAGGCGGCTGGCAGTCCAAACCTCCCTCTGCTGATGAGTCGGTGTTCCTGAAAGCCTTCGGGGCTCAGCCCTCCGCCTCCTGGGTGTCTCCGCCCTTCGACGAGCTCTTGGATTTGATCTGTCGAAGGGAGTGGGAACACCCAGACTCTGTGGAACCGGTGCCCGCTCGTCCAAACAAATTTCTTTCGGCGCCCCCAGATAGAGAGTTCCTTACGAAAGGTGTGGCTGTGGATGCTATGGTGGTGGCATCTGCTACCCAGCAAGATGTAGCAGAGGCTTCTACGTCCGTCCATCCTCCTAATAAGGAGTCTAGGAGCATGGATCGATGCGGCAGCGCACCCTTAGTTCAGCGGCCTTTACTCTGAGGTCTTTGAACTACCTGACGACTTTACGAGATTCCAGAGGGATCTGATTAAGGAGCTATCCGATACCCTCTTAGGTAACCTGCCTGAGGAGCTGGCCCAGACGGTTGGATCTCAGCTGGCTATAATGTCGTCCATTTCGAACTCGTCCATGAGGCTCATTTCAGATGCGGCCGAAGGCGAGTAGAGCGCGGTACAGGCATTGCTCTATGGAGACAAGTCTGGCTCCGCCTGTGTCATTTCGCGGAGGCCTTCAAGTCTTCATTCGCCGACGCCCCTTTGATGGGTCCTCCTGTTTGGGCCCAAGGTGAAAGACACACTTACCGCTGTGAACAGGAGGGTAAGACTCTGACTGCCGTAGGGGCACAATTTTCCACTCCCTTTCGGCCTTATCCCAAGGCTAAAAGAGGAGGGAAGATGTGGTTCCGTGAGATCGCAGAAGTCTTACCCCTCTCAGCAGGAAGGTTCCCCTCCAGAGGCAGAGGAGGGGGAAATTCATCAGGAAGACGCCGTCCCAGAGGCGGCAGAGGCCCTCGCAACACTGGAGACCGCGAGTCCTTTCGTGGCTCTTCAGCTTTTCATAGTCCCTGAGGGATTGCCCGACTGTGCTGCTCCGGAGCCAGTCGGGGTCGCTTCAAGCACCTGAAGGCCTGGGAAGGGATCAGTCAGGACCGATGGGTGCTTCGAATTATCGCCGGAGGTTACTCCATCCCATTCTGTTGTCCCCCCCCCCTCAGTCCAAAAGAATCCCGGACCCGCCACCCAGTCAACGGGATACCGCAGCCTTAGAAATTTCAAAGCTGCTGCAAAAAGGAGTCATCAACCGGTCCCCGCAGACCAGATCGGATTAGGGACTTACTCAAGATTCTTTTTGGTGCCAATAAAGACCGGGGACTTGAGGCCCATTTTGGACCTAAGCAACCTAAACCGTTCAGTCAAGAAGTCCAAGTTCCAAATGGTCACTTTACAAACCATTCTCCCATTGTTGGAGAAAGGTGTTTGGATGTGCTACATAGACCTCAAGGACGCGTATTACCATATCAAAATACATCAAACGTCCAGGAGACACTTGCGCTTCAGCCTAGGAGGCCGTCATTTTCAGTTCCGTGCGCTGCCCTTTGGTCTCACCACAGCCCCCATGGTGTTCACCAAATGCTTGGCAGTAGTGACTGCTCACTTGAGGAGTCTAGGATTCCAGGTGTTTCCGTACCTAGACGACTGGCTTCTAACTGCCACCTCCAAGCATCTACTTCTACGGAGCCTGCAAGCCACAACATCACTGGGCAATTCCTCGAATCACCTTCAATTGGCCAAAGTCTGTGTTACGGCCATCTCAAAGAATAAGATTCATAGGGGTAGAGATAGATTCAAACCAGATGCGGGTCTATCTACCTGCAGACAGAATTCAGACCATACAAAATCAGGTTCGAGCCTTACTCCCCAGGTCCAAAGCCCCAGCCAGAATGGTCCTGCAGCTATTGGGATCGATGTCTGCCACAGTTCTGCTAGTTCCCTTGGCAAGGTTACACATGAGAATCCTCCAGTGGCTTCTTTCAACTCAGTGGTCCTTTCAGGAACTCCCTCTCAATCATCTAATATGGATCACAGAATCTTGCAGACGGGACCTTCGCTGGTGGCTAATGTCCTCCAATTTGGATCAGGGACGACCCTTTGTTCTTCCTCTTCCGGCGGCCACTTGACCACGGACGCCTCCCAGACGGGGTGGGGGGGCATTCCCTGGGCAGGTCAGTCCAGGGCAAATGGCACCCGGAAGAGACCCCTCTCCACATCAACATCCTAGAAATGAGGGCAGTACTCCTGTCCCTTCAAGCCCTTCACGATTACCTCCCTCAGGGCGTAATTGCTGTTCACTCAGACAACATGTCAGTTGTCTGGTACCTGAACAAACAGGGAGGGGCCAGATCCTATCCTCTTTGCAGAGAAGCGATGAGAGTCTGGGAATGGGCAGTCTCAACCAAACGCTTCCTAGTGGCTACTCACATACCGGGCAAATCCAATGTCATAGCCGACAGGTTGAGCAGAACCATCCTCTCTCCTCACGAATGGTCTCTGAATATGACTATTACAAGACAGATTTTCAGCGAATGGGGAGTTCCGTGCGACCTCTTCGCGACTCCTCTGAATGCGAAGTGCAAAGAATTTTTCTCCCTAACCCGGCTCCGGGGAAGAGCCCTATGGACGCGTTAGTCCATCCTTGGCCCACCGGCCTGCTTTATGCCTTCGCTCCAGTTCCTCTCCTACCCAGGGTAATTCAAAAGGCATCTCTTAGGGAGCAAGATGATCTTAATTGCTCCTTACTGGCCTCGTCAAGTCTGGTTTCCCTATCTTCGGAAACATGTTCTGGAAGGTCCATGGTTCCTGGACCAGGTCCAAGACCTACTGATTCATCAGTCGGGACTACTACACCAGTCCCTACACACATTAAAATTGACGGCCTGGCTCCTCCTCTTCCGACCATAGTCAGGAGACATGCTCTGGACCCAGATGTGGTGCACATATTGTCTTCAGCCCACAAGTCTGCTACGAAGAAACTGTATTCTAGCAAATGGAAAAGGTTTGCTATCTGGGCTCAACTCCGGAACCTGGACCCCATTTCTACTCCCGTGGCAGAAGTACTCAAATTCCTGACCTCTCTTTTCAACCAAGGCTCTTCTGTTTCTACCATCAAAGTACAATTGGCAGCGATTTCTAATTTTCATGAATCCATAGACCCACCCTTAATGAGCAACAGGTTGTGTAAGACCTTCTTGAAAGGTGCTGCTCTATTAAGACCTCCGATTTCTCATCCTGCACCTCCATGGGATCTCGATATAGTATTACGTGCCTTGACTTCTTTCCCCTTTGAACCGGCAGCTACCTGTGATCTAAAGTTTCTATCATGGAAGACAGCCTTTCTAGTGGCAATTACTTCAGCCTGAAGGGTTTCAGAACTTCAAGCTTTGTCAGTGAAACCCCCGTACTTGGTTTTTCATACAGACAGGGTATCCCTCAGACCAAATCCTTCTTTTGTTCCTAAAGTCTGTTCTACTTTATGCTTGCAACAGTCGTTAGAGCTCCCAGTTTTTTTCCCAAAATACTCCAATAAAGCGGAGTTTATTTTCCACACACTAGATGTCCACAGACAGTTACGTTTCTATTTGGATAGGACCAAACAATCAAGGAAGACAGATCAGTTGTTTGTGTCCTTTGCAGAAAACAAATTGGGCAACGCGGTCACAAAGGTCACTATTGCCAAATGGATCAGGGACTGTATTACTCAAGCTTATATTTATTCTAACAAAGAGCTTTCCACCTCTGTCAAGGCTCATTCTACAAGGGCTATGGCTACTTCGGTAGCATTTCATTCTAAGCTTGCTATTGGTGACATTTGTGCTGCGGCTACATGGTCTTCCCCGCACACCTTCATTTCTCGCTACAAATTAGATGTGGCATCTAGAGGACGAGCTTCATTTGGTTCCACAGTGCTCAGGAGTGTTTTCCAGTGAGCCACCCGGGATTTAGGTGATAGGGACGCTGTCCCATCAGTCAGAATGTAGGCGAGATAGGATCACATAACATCTTTTAGTTATGTACTCACCATAACTTCAGATGTTTGGGATCCATCTCGCCTACATTCCTAATAACCCACCCTCCTTCCCCCTTCCTTGGAGATCAGAGGATATCAGAAGGTCCGAATCCTGTTGTTTCATCTTGAAACATCTAACAATGTTATATAAACAAGCTGTGCATGTGTGCATGAATGCGGACAAACAAGATCTGGGGGATTAGTGGTGGTGCATCCTGGGATAAAGATAGCTCAGCCAATTAGAGGCCTCGCTCTATAGCATAAGCGTGCCGAGTCGGAGCCGAGGGATCGGCTCCGAATCCATCAGTCAGAATGTAGGCGAGATGGATCCCAAACATCTGAAGTTATGGTGAGTACATAACTAAAAGTTATTTGGTATACCCCAAAAGACTGTTTCTAAATGGATAACCCACTACATTATCTTTTGTCTCAAGGTCCATAGCAAACATCAGAAAGCAAGGTTACACTGTACTGTACCAAGGGAACAGCTGCTACTATGACCTACCTTAAAGGGGCAGCATCAAGACGATCATCAGTCTATTCCTTTTCTAAACACTACAAAATGAACCTTACATCTAGGGCTAGAGCTGGGTTTGTATCTGCTTTCCTTCTCTTCTCTGCAGTAGTCTGACCACCTGTCTTGATTGCAGGTTCAGTTTTGGTAATCTTCCCCTGAAGTTATGACTGCAACGGTGACCCACTTGAAGAATGTAGTATATTTGTGTAGCCAGAGTGTAGTTACTGTTGCAGCCCAGGTCCCCTCCCACCACCCCTTTACCTTTTGTGTACCTAGTGCCAAGGTGGGTTCCATTGTCCTTACCACCATACACATAAAGCATTAGAGACGTGGAAACAAGGAATTATTATGGGTCATGCCCTCAGGAAATCTAGAACTGTCTGGGTCTCAGGCCAGGAACCCTGGGAAATTATTCTGACTTTGCAAAAAGTAACCAAAGGTGATGCAAGTGAACATCATCTTTATGCCAAGTACATGAAAACATTCGGAGAATGGTGACATCAGCCTAGCCAAGGGACATGGATGCTCATTTCTGAAGGTCTGGCCATGCATTACACCCCTAAACCTGTAGCATTGTCCCCCAGAGTTATGACTGCAACAGTGACTGCACTCAGACATCTACAGTTATGGTGCATTGGTTACTCAGCTATACTTACTTTCTGTAACATGAACTTAAGTAGCTTTGTAAAATACATCCATTGGATTCAAAATCAGTACTTGTATGTCAGAGTTCTTATCTAGCCCCCTAGGTGGTAGTCATTCATGCCTGCTAAGGGCAAATTGTTTAACAAATATCCTGTTGAAGCAGCTTACAGTGAAGATTATTATCTTAATGGTGTGGTCTGCTTTGACCCTAAGTCTGTAAGGTTAGTATGAGGTGTGTATTAGGTAGCATACAATAACCAAAACACATTTTCTGTTCCATTTTTAAGTTTATAGGTTCATAGATACTTACAAGGTTATTAATATATGAAGATCTTAAGTCTAGCCTTACATTCCTGAGGCAGTTTTTAGCCTTTATGTTTTGTGAACAAATAGCCCAGAAATTGGAAGAACAAGGATATGTTGTGAGATTTATTTGTTGCCCCGTCTGTGAGGGCAGGCTTGCTAAACTGGGGGTAAATTTGTGGTTATCCATCTTTTCATCGAAATTATGTTTGAATAAAGCAAGAGAAGTTCTTTGCTTTATGTTTTGTGGTAAGCGGTTCCATAGAAGCGCAAGTCTCTGTGATACATGCCTCCTCTTCTAACATGATTTATTTATGTTGCAGAAAATATTGAGATCCCTTGAACAAGTGTTTATTTGATGTATTTACAGTAATAATATGCAGCTGGTTAGAGTTATGCCATTTAGCCTTTGCTTAATTGCAGAAACTGTGGAGGATTGCTGCTGAAGTAATCTGATTACAACAAGAAAGACACACTATTATATAATGAACAGGCTGTTTAGCCTTTGGTCTAGTTAGAGAAGTACGCATTATGTAGGAAATGTTTGAAGTAATAATAAATAGGAGCAGAGAGGTGCTGTGAGGTTAGCAGACTGAGTAGCCATGGAATGGTCTACTGTCCCCCTGGAAGATGGCTGTGAAGCTATAACAGACTACATGGAAGCTCTCATGCCTCATAATAGAACCATCATCTAATATGGAACCTTGATATCAAGTCTGATGTATCCACCAGTACACAGATCAGCTCTTTGATTACCTTTTCAGAGGAAACCCCATTTTTGTCCCCCCTTCCCAAGATGCGTAATCTGAAGCTATAGGTAGAAGATGTACATTCTAGAAACTGTTTGACAGAAGTGTAACATAGCAGACCCTTGTTCTGGATCATTTTTTTTCCTACCTCTTAAATTTCAAGCCAAATAACAAAGCATGTAAATTCACTTCTAAAATCCCTGTAACCATAGTGAAGTGTAACTGTGATTTTGTTTGTTGTTTTTTCTTTCTCATTTACCTCATTATTATGTTATGCTAATTTTGCTGGCAGTATTTTTCTTGGATTATTTAATACATAAATTCATGGAGGTTTCCTTTAAGAGATGCATGTTTAAAGGAGACGTTTGAGACATTATTTCAGGGTTTGAGGACATAAGTAAAACCCTTAATGTATTGCATTCTGTTTTTTGCCTTGGGTGGAATACTGAAGAAATATCCCTGTCTATTTTAACAGAAGTCCTTTACTGTCTTTTCTTTTCTTCCGAGGTGTTGTTCTTCATTGTCATGCAAAAGCATGATTGGTATATGCGTCTTCATCTTCATGGACTAGAAATGTTCTCTGTGCTGTCTTTCTCCTCTGA
This sequence comes from Protopterus annectens, assembly GCF_019279795.1. Classification (NCBI taxonomy): domain Eukaryota; kingdom Metazoa; phylum Chordata; order Ceratodontiformes; family Protopteridae; genus Protopterus; species Protopterus annectens. Next base: position 757,148,887 of record NC_056741.1, read on the forward strand.
AGGTGAAACTCTTTCCTGAACTCAAGTTGAATAAAGTCTGATTCATCCTTATGACTGTATTTTGGTTTTGGCATCAAGTGACATCTGATGCTGCTTTATCCTACTATACACCCTCCTTATGAACTACAACTCTGTCCACAAGAGACAAACCTACTGCACTCCAGTCAAGTCAAGTTTGCATTTGGGTGCAAGGATGAGGTATAACTCCAACCTGTTGTTCCGTAGACTAGAATGTGGAATGCTTCTTACGTTACCATAATACACATTTAGCTCATTATGTCAGGCTTCATTATTCTGCGAACTCTTCAGGATCTACATATCATGCAAGGCGTTAGACGTAGGTTCTGTTATTTGAAGCAAACCCTTTATTTTAAACTCCTCACTGCACCATTGCAACTGATGCCATCTTAGGATCTTTTTATTGAAACTCATGTTTACACAGGTTTTACTGGTCACTTCAGCAGTTACTTTGGCTAGACATATCAGAGTGGCAGACAGGGATGGCGAAGTTCATTTGTTGGATTTGTCATGCTTAGTGGGAGTAGCATCTGGGAATGAAATTGTAAACAGAAATATGTGGGGAGAACTTCCGGAAAAGATAAGGAGATTGTTAGAGAAGTGAGTAGATTCGACAGAAGAATTACAGATGTGGTGTCAGCAATGATTCTTTCCCTAATATTGTAAATATTAAAGCACACTGGACTCAGAAATGTCTGGAGAAGTGCAGAGGGTTTGCGATAGTTTATCTTTCGAGAGAAGAAGGGTTGTCTAAGAATTAGAATGGATGGGAAGGAGGGAGGATGAGGCATGTGATAGCAGTGAATATGGTTTAAAGATTATGCAACATATTTGGAAGGGGCATGGGAGTATAGTTTGCTGCGTTGCACAGAGTAGGAAAAAAGTTGTAAAGGTGAAAGACGGAGTTTGCAGGAGAATTGAAAGAAATGCAGGCAATGATTTGGTTCAGAATCTGGTGGAAAGGTGAAGGGGTGGGTGAGCAAGTAGATTTCCAGAAACTGGTGGAGAGGTACGGTATTAGTAAGAATGACTGAAGTACAGAAGCTTGAAGGGAAGATTGCAAAGTAAATAAAGGAGAGAAGAAAAGGAGGAGGTTCAGCAAAGAAAGAAAACTGACAGTATCGTTGAAATTGGTGAAGAAGGGGACAGTTGAATTATTTTTTAAGGTTTAAGGGAGAGGGAGACCAGTAGAGGTGTGACTGGTGTGATGGAAGAGAAAGGAAAAGGAGAGCATATGACTTTATTTCTATTTGGTTGCTGGGGGGTAGTGCGCTGATCAATATTGACCAATTTCATGGCAATCCCAAGTGGAATACAAAACATTTCACAAAAAACAGAAATGTAAGCAGTAATAGAGTATTTCAAACTAATTGCATAGAAAAGCTATGCATGTACATTCTAGTGAATAAGCACAGTGCAATGTACAATCAAGCTAATTGTAACGTACAGTATATATGTTGTTTTCTAAAGTAGTTCAATTTTCAGAAAATCTGAAAGGAGATAAATTAGGTGATGTGTACTGTAGTGAAGGAGCATTTGTCTTGGATGAAGAAGTGTTTTTTGAGCTGTATTCTAAATTTGGAATAAGTGTTGATGTCCTTCAAGGATGCATCTGCAGTCCTTACAAATGGGTTGTCCTGTCGTCAGGCAGCCCTTCGGTCGGCCGGCCGGATTCCAAAGTCTGGGTCTGGCTTCAGCTGGTGTCGCACTTCACCCGACGTCATTGCGGCAGTTCTTCGGGTATAAAGGCATCAGCCGACGCCATTTTCCTCAGTGTTTCTTGCCCCAGATGCCAGGTGCCCTCTTGGATGGCTAAATTTGGATAAATGCCAAATATTCCAAATAATAGAGAGCAAACACACAAAATAAGCATGTATGTACATATATACAAACAAATACACCATAATAGATCCCCCCCAAGCTAGCTGAAGATTGGTAAGTACCCTAGAGTACCTCAGAGGGGAAGGAGGGTGGGTAATCCTGACTGCAGATGCATTCCTCTCGGACATCTACATTTATGGTAGGTACAAAACTGTACTATGTCCTTCAAGGATGCATCTGCAGTCCTTAAATGGGTAGAATACCATAGCTAGACTAGGGAGGAGGAAATGAGAGTAGATTATGGTGTTAGTATCCCTTGCAAAACAGCAGTGGCAAAGCCAGCACGGGATCTAGAGTATAGAGGTAAATTATAATGCTTGGCAAATGTATGCACAGAGGTCCAAGTAGCAGCCTCTATAATGTCCTTGGTAGCCACTCCTCGTAAGAAAGCTGTGGTAGTGGCTGTAGCCCTTGTGGAGTGAGGCCTGATGTTCTCTGGAGTTTTCTTTCCATGGTAGGAGTAACAAAATCTAATGCAATTTCCTATCCATTTGGAGATTGTCTGTTTAGAAATTGGTCAATCCAGTTAGTTTTAATTAAAGTTTAGTCATCCAGAGACTACTGATATTGGCCTTGACTTCTGAGAAGTAAATTCCAAAAAGGAGCAGTCCAAGGACTGATGATCCCTGAGGGACTCCACTTGTGACTGGCCTCTTTGTAGAGGTGGACTCCCCAATTCTAACTTCCTGGGACCAGTCTGTGAGCCAGTTGGTTATGCACCATGTGACATACGGGTTTGTACCTAACCTCTTGAGTTTGTCAACAATGCCTGAGTGGGGTATTGTGTCACATACCTTGGCCAGGTCATGTTATGTAGTGTGAATGACTTTGCCCTCATCCATTGCCTTGGTGACCTTTTCAAAGAAGTCCACCAGGTTGAGTTAGGCATGCCCTTGACGAAACCAAACTGGGTTGGGTCCAGTGTCTGGAGGTTTACTATCTCTCTGTTGATCATCTCCATGATAATTATTTCCAAGGCTTTAAATATAAGATTAGTGAGACTTATTGGTCAGTAGTTTCCAGGGTCTATAGGTGACCCAACATTGTGCAGAGGGATGACTGTTGCCTTTCTCCATTCATGAGGCACAGTATAGAGCATCTAATAGGTTCATAGGTAGGTACTAGGCTGTCGGCCCAAGGGCCTACATAAACCTAGCCAGCAAGTTTCCATAGCTTACGCCACCCAAGAAAGTTATTTTCCTGTGCCACTGTCCAGCAGAGACACAGAAGTGATCCCTGGGGTGTATTTCCTATTTCCCATCCACTAATCAAGATTTTTCTTGAAGAGTGCTAATGAAGAACTTTGCTTGACATAGATGGGTAGCTTGTTCCATAGTGTAGGAAGTCTCTGGGACAGGAATCTATCCCTCCAGCGTGTCCTGTTTATTGTGGTGACAAGATTTAGGTCCCTCGAGTGTGTAGCTCGGAGGGATTGGGATTTCTTTAGGTGTACCATGTCCAACAGCTCTGGGTTTGACATAGCTTTATATGTTAGGCAGAGATCACCTCGGAGGAGGTGATATGCTACGGAGTAAAGCTGGAGTTTTTTGAGGCGGTCAGTGTAGGGCATTTGTTTGAGGCCAGTAATCCTCTTTGTGAGGTACTTCTTTGGCCTTTCCAGCTGCTGCATATGTCTTGTGAGGTACATTCCAAAAGGGGCATTGTACTCTATAATGGGTTTAATGGGTGACGAGTAGAGGGGAACAATGACCTCTTTTTTTTCCTGGATTAGAACCCTTTTATGATGAGGTGTGCCAAGTAGAAGAACTTCCTGACTACTGTGGCGATCTGACTATCAAAGGAGAGACTACTGTCCACCTGGGTCCCAAGGTCTCTTATCACGCATTCGGTGTTAAGTAGATTGCTGCCTATGTGGTAGTTCATGGGTACAGAGTTTTTACCAAAGGGGATGACACTGCACTTTTTGGCATTGAGCTTGAGGCCATGGCTCTGACACCAGGCATCTGTCTCACTGAGGCCCTTCTCTAGGATGTCCACATCATTTGGGGACTTAACTGTGGCTCCTAGTTTGCAGTCATCTGCGAACTTCATTAGCCAGAGGCCTTCTGTATTAGCCTGTACTTCAGAGAAGTAGATACCAAACAGGAGAGGTCCCAGGACGGAACCCTGTGGTACTCCACTTGTCACTGTTTTGAGGTCAGATTTGGAGTCTGCAACTTTTACAGTGTGGGTTCTGTCAGTGAGCCAGTTGGCAATCCATCTTGTGACGTAGGGATTTATACCTAGTTTAGTTATAATTCCAGAATGGGGGATGGTGTTGAAAGCCTTGGCGAGGACAAGATAGGCTGTGTGAACCACCTTACCCTCATCCACAGCTTTGGTGACCGCCTCAAAGAAGTCGATCAGGTTCAGGAGGCATGATCTGCCTTTCACAAATGTGTTAAATTTTCAAAGAAGGATATTCTACCTGTCAGAAATAGCCGACAGTTTGTCTTACTGGGATATATGACTCCCTTAGTGTTGCATCTGGCATGGAAAAATAGTAAAAACCAAACAAATGATCCAGGCAGCAGGTGTCAGCCAATACAAATGTTTAATTTAAAAGTTCACCACAAGCGCTTTCACCCTGACAACAATACAGGGCTTTTTCAAGTGTGAATACAAGTGTAAAATCCAATCAATATATACTCACATTCATAAAAAAGGTGCCAAAAAATTAAAGTAACACTGTAAAAACATAATAAATATTACAAAACAGCCCACTAGCGAATGTTATCAAAACCACATTTTAAAATCATCCCTATGAATTGCACAACATATTATAAATTTGTTACAAGTATTTAATCAAAATTATTATGTATAAACATAAAAAACTTTTAAAAAATACTAGCACAAAACACAGGAAGTGTAAGATATTTTGAAACATTACAGTTTTTCACTTTTCTTTTTTAAAAATGGCTTAATGGAAATATGGTCATTTAACCCTGAGGGTTGGGATGCATTCAGTTTCAATTGCCAGCAAGTTTCCCTGCAGCCTAACCAATTTTCCCAATCATCCCCCCCCCCCCCCCCCCGCAGGTCCACACATACCTGTTCCAAAATCCCAAAAAGAAACCCTACATGACTGGGTTCTGTATGCAGGTGGCCTGTACAGTGCACTGTTCAAAATTTTTTTCTTAATATTGTAAGTGTGCTCGTAAATTCACTTTTTTAGTGCTCTTTTTGACTTTCCAACATAGAATGCTGGACAATCCTTACATGTACTATACCCCCTAGTCATACAATTATGTTTCCTTAAATGTACTCTGCTTTTTGCATAATTATCCAAAGTGACATGTGCCACCCCTGTAAAATACTTACAATAAACACATCTTCCACATTTTCTAGAACCTTCTTCCACACTCCAACCACTGCTCATTTCAAAAAGGTTTTTTATGTTAACCCCTGTTTTATAAGCAAAACTAGGGTTCTCCCCTACCTTACACACAATATCGTGGTTAAATCTTAGCATTTTCCAGTTGTTCTCTATAACATGTTTAATGTCCCGTACTACTCTACTATGTTGCAAAACCAGCGCCCTCTTGAACTTCTGTTCTCCACTAATCCCATGGGAAGTTACTATCCTCGAATTATCACCTAACAAGGGCAAACATTTAACACCCCATCCTTCTAAAATCTCACTTGCAACCTCTTTTATTAAACTGTCCGGGTACCCCCTAGAGGTAAATAATTCTGAGATATAGTTAATCTCAAGTAATTGGTCACTCCTCTCAGATTTCATTCTGTCCGCTCTGACCATCTGACCCTTAACAATACTTTTTTCTGTTTCCAAGGGTGGTCACTGTTGTATGGGAGGTAGGAGTTGCTGAAGGTTCTTTTCCTATGAATCCTAGATTTCAAATTTCAAGTTCAGACAGCTGTGATTTCACCTTGACAAGACCAAATCAATCAGGAAAACAGACCAACTCCTGGTTTCATTTGCCCCTGGGGCAGAGGGGAAACCCATTACTAAGCCGACCATTTCCAAATGGATCTCTCATTGTATATATTTCTGCTACAACTTCCATGGAAAGAGCCCTCCCAAAACTGTTAGATCCCATTCCACAATAGCAGCCTCTACCTCCACAGCCTTGGGGGGGGGGGGGGGGTTCCTACCAAGGAAATCCTGGAAACTGCTACTTGGACATCTGTCCACACTTTCACCAAGCACTACCAGCTGGCTACTTTCTCTAAAACCAGGGCAGGATTTGCATCTGCGGTCCTGCAGGGCATCCTAGCATGCCCTTAATTGTACAGCTTTCCTCCACCCACTTCCTCTGGTTTGGGATTCTTCCCAAAATGATGACTGCAACAGTGAAACATGAAGAACATAGTACAGTTGTGTACACTTACCATAAATGTAAATGTTTGAGTGTATTCACTGTTACAGTCCTGTTTCCTCCACCTACCCCCTTTTTCTTTACTATTGTAACATCTTATCTGGGGCTCTAAAACCTTTAGGGGCAAGAACAACTGATGTAATGGTGTCAGCTGTCTCCCTTTATAGCCCTGACGTCAGCCACTCTCTCAGAACAGCCAACGCAGAAGGGGAAACCTTTACTCTTGTACTCAGGCGGCGAGGCTACCCAGCAGGGATAAGCCACAAGTGATGACTACAACAGTGAATACACTCAAACATCTACACAACTAGATTTTATGATTTTATTAACAATCCATAGTAGGCTCCAAGATAATTTGCTGAAATAAAAAATAAAGAATGTCAGTAAGGGGTTTATGCCTGTAATCATTATTACCAAGTTGCTTGTTTGTTTGTGTCTTTCGGCTTTTCCCGGTTAGGGGTCGCCACAGCGGAACTCCGGTCTGCTAATGATTGGTAGTGGATTTTTAGGTAGCGGGTTACCAGCCCTGACGCACAACCTTCAACGAAGGCACGCCCCATTCACATATGCCTCCACACAGAAGACGCTCTAGCTGAGAATTGAACGGGACAACGTCTTGCTATGAGGTGACAACGCTACCGCAGCACCACCACCGCAGTATATTATTACCAAGTTGCTACTTATTGGAAATTTCATAATTGTTAATTAAGATTTTTCAGAAAAATGTTAGAGCTAGAGTCACTTATTTTGACTGTGCAGCATAATAATCCAGTTTCCATGACTTGTGGAAGTGACAGTTAAAGCTAATTATAAACTTTTGTCCTTATTTGTCTGTGAGGGCTATGAAAGCTCTTTACAATTAAATCAAATATATGGATCTAATGGAATTCATCACTGAATGCACACAGTTCTGTAAGATGCACCCAATTTATGATTTATTTCAGTGCATATGTTGCTTCCACTAAATTTGCCTCATAATATCCTGGAATAGCTCCAAAAGGTACAAGAGCTGTAAGAAAACATGAGGCTGATATTTTTTGTGTCTTTAACTCTTTTATGTTAATGTTGGTACAAGGACTAATGCAAGCTAAGGAAAGACAATTTAAAATCTCCTTATGTATTTTTTGTTCTCCATTTCGTATTTCCTTAATAGTAATGCATCTGCAAAATATGTATCACTTTGTACATTTTTCTCTTGGAAGTGCAAAAGGAGACGAAAGGAAGAAAAATTGATTCTTTTTGAAGACATATAACCTATTTGTATGTGCTATGCTAGCAGGTCAGAAACCTGTAATCACAGTCCACTTCACAGAAATAGCTGATTATAACTGTCAAAAGAAAGCAAACATTAAAATGCAGACAATTTTGAGATGTGTGTTGATGGTTCTGTTGTGTACTGGTGCTTTCTATTGATTCTGAGTTGAAGTAATCAAGCCGTTGACTTACACAAATGGCAGATTTGATTTAGTTACTTTTCTGTGGAAAAGCAAAACAACTTAGAAGCAGCTGATGTAATGCTTCATTCTAAAGAAAAATGATTAAGTAATTACTGGAAAAAGAACTGATTTGAAACGTACAAATATTTGAGCCTGGTCTTTGACTGTCTTGCTTTTACTTGGAAGATATTGAGGTTACCACTCCCCTTAAGGTTTGCTGTCTGCAGTTCCTGCCTATCATCTTCCAGGAACTAACAACTGTAAGGGTTCTTGCGGACCTTTTCAAAGAAGTCCACCAGGTTGAGTTAGGCATGCCCTTGACGAAACCAAACTGGGTTGGGTCCAGTGTCTGGAGGTTTACTATCTCTCTGTTGATCATCTCCATGATAATTCTTTCCAAGGCTTTAAATATAAGATTAGTGAGACTTATTGGTCAGTAGTTTCCAGGGTCTATAGGTGACCCAACATTGTGCAGAGGGATGACTGTTGCCTTTCTCCATTCATGAGGCACAGTATAGAGCATCTAATAGGTTCATAGGTAGGTACTAGGCTGTCGGCCCAAGGGCCTACGTAAACCTAGCCAGCAAGTTTCCATAGCTTACGCCACCCAAGAAAGTTATTTTCCTCTGCCACTGTCCAGCAGAGACACAGAAGTGATCCCTGGGGTGTATTTCCTATTTCCCATCCACTAATCAAGATTTTTCTTGAAGAGTGCTAATGAAGAACTTTGCTTGACATAGATGGGTAGCTTGTTCCATAGTGTAGGAAGTCTCTGGGACAGGAATCTATCCCTCCAGCGTGTCCTGTTTATTGTGGTGACAAGATTTAGGTCCCTCGAGTGTGTAGCTCGGAGGGATTGGGATTTCTTTAGGTGTACCATGTCCAACAGCTCTGGGTTTGACATAGCTTTATATGTTAGGCAGAGATCACCTCGGAGGAGGTGATATGCTACGGAGTAAAGCTGGAGTTTTTTGAGGCGGTCAGTGTAGGGCATTTGTTTGAGGCCAGTAATCCTCTTTGTGAGGTGGTACTTTGGCCTTTCCAGCTGCTGCATATGTCTTGTGAGGTACATTCCAAAAGGGGCATTGTACTCTATAATGGGTTTAATGGGTGACGAGTAGAGGGGAACAATGACCTCTTTTTTTCCTGGATTAGAACCCTTTTATGATGAGGTGTGCCAAGTAGAAGAACTTCCTGACTACTGTGGCGATGTGACTATCAAAGGAGAGACTACAGTCCACCTGGGTCCCAAGGTCTCTTATCACGCATTCGGTGTTAAGTAGATTGCTGCCTATGTGGTAGTTCATGGGTACAGAGTTTTTACCAAAGGGGATGACACTGCACTTTTTGGCATTGAGCTTGAGGCCATGGCTCTGACACCAGGCATCTGTCTCAGTGAGGCCCTTCTGTAGGATGTCCACATCATTTGGGGACTTAACTGTGGCTCCTAGTTTGCAGTCATCTGCGAACTTCATTAGCCAGAGGCCTTCTGTATTAGCCTGTACTTCAGAGAAGTAGATACCAAACAGGAGAGGTCCCAGGACGGAACCCTGTGGTACTCCACTTGTCACTGTTTTGAGGTCAGATTTGGAGTCTGCAACTTTTACAGTGTGGGTTCTGTCAGTGAGCCAGTTGGCAATCCATCTTGTGACGTAGGGATTTATACCTAGTTTAGTTATAATTCCAGAATGGGGGATGGTGTTGAAAGCCTTGGCGAGGACAAGATAGGCTGTGTGAACCACCTTACCCTCATCCACAGCTTTGGTGACCGCCTCAAAGAAGTCGATCAGGTTCAGGAGGCATGATCTGCCTTTCACAAATGTGTTAAATTTTCAAAGAAGGATATTCTACCTGTCAGAAATAGCCGACAGTTTGTCTTTCTGGGATATATGACTCCCTTAGTGTTGCATCTGGCATGGAAAAATAGTAAAAACCAAACAAATGATCCAGGCAGCAGGTGTCAGCCAATACAAATGTTTAATTTAAAAGTTCACCACAAGCGCTTTCACCCTGACAACAATACAGGGCTTTTTCAAGTGTGAATACAAGTGTAAAATCCAATCAATATATACTCACATTCATAAAAAAGGTGCCAAAAAATTAAAGTAACACTCTAAAAACATAATAAATATTACAAAACAGCCCACTAGCGAATGTTATCAAAACCACATTTTAAAATCATCCCTATGAATTGCACAACATATTATAAATTTGTTACAAGTATTTAAACAAAAATTATTATGTATAAACATAAAAAACTTTTAAAAAATACTGACACAAAACAGAGGAAGTGTAAGATGTTTTGAAACATTACAGTTTTTCACTTTTCTTTTTTAAAAAGGGCTTAATGGAAATATGGTCATTTAACCCTTGGGGTTGGGATGCATTCAGTTTCAATTGCCAGCAAGTTTCCCTGCAGCCTAACCAATTTTCCCAATCCCCCCCCGCAGGTCCACACATACCTGTTCCAAAATCCCAAAAAGAAACCCTACATGACTGGGTTCTGTATGCAGGTGGCCTGTACAGTGCACTGTTCAAAATTTTTTTCTTAATATTGTAAGTGTGCTCGTAAATTCACTTTTTTAGTGCCCTTTTTGACTTTCCAACATAGAATGCTGGACAATCCTTACATGTACTATACCCCCTAGTCATACAATTATGTTTCCTTAAATGTACTCTGCTTTTTGCATAATTATCCAAAGTGACATGTGCCACCCCTGTAAAATACTTACAATAAACACATCTTCCACATTTTCTAGAACCTTCTTCCACACTCCAACCACTGCTCATTTCAAAAAGGTTTTTTATGTTAACCCCTGTTTTATAAACAAAACTAGGGTTCTCCCCTACCTTACACACAATATCGTGGTTAAATCTTAGCATTTTCCAGTTGTTCTCTATAACATGTTTAATGTCCCGTGCTACTCTACTATGTTGCAAAACCAGCGCCCTCTTGAACTTCTGTTCTCCACTAATCCCATGGGAAGTTACTATCCTCGAATTATCACCTAACAAGGGCAAACATTTAACACCCCATCCTTCTAAAATCTCACTTGCAACCTCTTTTATTAAACTGTCCGGGTACCCCCTAGAGATAAATAATTCTGAGATATAGTTAATCTCAAGCAATTGGTCACTCCTCTCAGATTTCATTCTGTCCGCTCTGACCATCTGACCCTTAACAATACTTTTTTCTGTTTCCAAGGGTGGTCACTGTTGTATGGGAGGTAGGAGTTGCTGAAGGTTCTTTTCCTATGAATCCTAGATTTCAAATTTCAAGTTCAGACAGCTGTGATTTTACCTTGACAAGACCAAATCAATCAGGAAAACAGACCAACTCCTGGTTTCATTTGCCCCTGGGGCAGAGGGGAAACCCATTACTAAGCCGACCATTTCCAAATGGATCTCTCATTGTATATATTTCTGCTACAACTTCCATGGAAAGAGCCCTCCCAAAACTGTTAGATCCCATTCCACAATAGCAGCCTCTACCTCCACAGCCTTTCGGGGGGGGGGGGGTTCCTACCAAGGAAATCCTGGAAACTGCTACTTGGACATCTGTCCGCACTTTCACCAAGCACTACCAGCTGGCTACTTTCTCTAAAACCAGGGCAGGATTTGCATCTGCGGTCCTGCAGGGCATGCTAGCATGCCCTTAATTGTACAGCTTTCCTCCACCCACTTCCTCTGCTTTGGGATTCTTCCCAAAATGATGACTGCAACAGTGAAACATGAAGAACATAGTACAGTTGTGTACACTTACCATAAATGTAAATGTTTGAGTGTATTCACTGTTACAGTCCTGTTTCCCTCCCACCTACCCCCTTTTTCTTTACTATTGTAACATCTTATCTGGGGCTCTAAAACCTTTAGGGGCAAGAACAACTGATGTAATGGTGTCAGCTGTCTCCCTTTATAGCCCTGACGTCAGCCACTCTCTCAGAACAGCCAACGCAGAAGGGGAAACCTTTACTCTTGTACTCAGGCCGGCCGAGGGCTACCCAGCAGGGATAAGCCACAAGTGATGACTACAACAGTGAATACACTCAAACATCTACACAACTAGATTTTATGATTTTATTAACAATCCATAGTAGGCTCCAAGATAATTTGCTGAAATAAAAAATAAAGAATGTCAGTAAGGGGTTTATGCCTGTAATCATTATTACCAAGTTGCTTGTTTGTTTGTGTCTTTCGGCTTTTCCCGGTTAGGGGTCGCCACAGCGGAACTCCGGTCTGCTAATGATTGGTAGTGGATTTTTAGGTAGCGGGTTACCAGCCCTGACGCACAACCTTCAACGAAGGCACGCCCCATTCACATATGCCTCCACACAGAAGACGCTCTAGCTGAGAATTGAACGGGACAACGTCTTGCTATGAGGTGACAACGCTACCGCAGCACCACCACCGCAGTATATTATTACCAAGTTGCTACTTATTGGAAATTTCATAATTGTTAATTAAGATTTTTCAGAAAAATGTTAGAGCTAGAGTCACTTATTTTGACTGTGCAGCATAATAATCCAGTTTCCATGACTTGTGGAAGTGATAGTTAAAGCTAATTATAAACTTTTGTCCTTATTTGTCTGTGAGGGCTATGAAAGCTCTTTACAATTAAATCAAATATATGGATCTTATGGAATTCATCACTGAATGCACACAGTTCTGTAAGATGCACCCAATTTATGATTTATTTCAGTGCATTTGTTGCTTCCACTAAATTTGCCTCATAATATCCTGGAATAGCTCCAAAAGGTACAAGAGCTGTAAGAAAACATGAGGCTGATATTTTTTGTGTCTTTAACTCTTTTATGTTAATGTTGGTACAAGGACTAATGCAAGCTAAGGAAAGCCAATTTAAAATCTCCTTATGTATTTTTTGTTCTCCATTTCGTATTTCCTTAATAGTAATGCATCTGCAAAATATGTATCACTTTGTACATTTTTCTCTTGGGAGTGCAAAAGGAGATGAAAGAAAGAAAAATTGATTCTTTTTGAAGACATATAACCTATTTGTATGTGCTATGCTAGCAGGTCAGAAACCTGTAATCACAGTCCACATCACAGAAATAGCTGATTATAACTGTCAAAAGAAAGCAGACATTAAAATGCAGACAATTTTGAGATGTGTGTTGAAGGTTCTGTTGTGTACTGGTGCTTTCTATTGATTCTGAGTTGAAGTAATCAAGCCGTTGACTTACACAAATGGCATATTTGATTTAGTTACTTTTCTGTGGAAAAGCAAAACAACTTAGAAGCAGCTGATGTAATGCTTCATTCTAAAGAAAAATGATTAAGTAATTACTGGAAAAAGAACTGATTTGAAACGTACAAATATTTGAGCCTGGTCTTTGACTGTCTTGCTTTTACTTGGAAGATATTGAGGTTACCACTCCCCTTAAGGTTTGCTGTCTGCAGTTCCTGCCTATCATCTTCCAGGAACTAACAACTGTAAGGGTTCAGCATTATGTAAGCTAGATTAGAGGTTTTCTTTAGGTATTCATATTTATTTAATTAAATGTTTTATATTCCTTTGCATGCACTTTCTCATTCTTTTGCATATGTAAGCTGCAACATCACAATTTGTCGTATTGTTTAAGTGAAGCGTTTTATTCATTTTTCAGCTCTTGTGGCCACTATCTTTATTTATTGCTGTTATCTGCGAGAATAGTTTTATCATTTACCACTGGTTAACTGGTTGCAACTCCTGTTTTCACTTGACAAGATCATTTGGGCTTACAGCAGGGAAAAAAATTAGATGTATGATCTGGTATTTAGCTTAATTAAGAGCTTCAGGTAACTCAAGGTCCCTGGCCTTCCAAGGTGGTGGCAGTACTGCTGTGTCAGAAAGAAAGCTGTGGAGGATTGGAGAATTCTGCAAGTTTTCCTTGGTAATTGTATGTGTGTGTGTGAAAAGACATTTACCATGGGTAAGGGGCAGTGGATGACACTGGTCCACAGGGAGACTAGCGAGAAAGGGGTCTGGGGTACTACTATATTAAAGATTCCACTCTGAAGGAGGCTTGTGTGAAGTCTAATTTAAGAGTGGATGTTGAAAGCTTGCAGCCAGGATAGTAGTACATATTCCCTTACGCTTCTGAGGCCAGATTGCATTTTGTGCATTGATTATTGAGTTACACTTGTGTGCACTTTCTTTTATTTTAACTTGCTGGGTACTAATAGTGTGACTCAAGATCATCCCTCTGTTGCCAGCTTAGACCTTTTTTTAATATTTTGAGGCACTGCATACCACTTCCTCTCATATTTGGTTAGCACTGGTGGGATTAGAACACCATCCATGCCTCACAGGTCATCACATATTGGCAGCAGTGTCCTTTTTATCACAGTTATATAGAATGTTGTTTTCACTTTTCTTAATGTTTTGAAAAATCATTCACTCTGAAGTAGGTTGGTTTTAAGTGAGCTTGGAAGTTATTTTTACAAAACTAGGGGGGGGGGGGGACTAAGAAATGATTTTCTTGTAATTGTCTTTCTTTTTGCAAATACTACATTCCTGAATTACACTTAAGTCATTAAGAAATGTCAACAGAATTTTTTATGAATATTCCAAAAAATATATATACACTGGCTTTGAAGTTGACCTTGAAATTGAGCAGATTTAAGTTATTTTTTATAGCCCTAACTTCCCTGTATGTGCTGATTTCACCTGTTCAGGCAATGGAAGGTAACCATGAGTGCATGCCATCTATTCTCTGACCTGTTGCCTCCACCAAAACTCCAGTAAGAGGAATAGCCAGCATACAGTTACCCCTCTAAAAAAGGGGAGGGGGGGCAAGTCCATCCTCCCAACTAATTGAACTTATGTTTCCTGGACCGTAGTCAGGAATCCCACAATGCCGCATCACTTCTCATAAATACTGATTTGTCTTCAATGTTTTGTCTGCTTTTTATCAAAACATATTTGTATCAGTTTTCACAAGTACTTATGTTTGTTTCTGTTTCTTGTTTTCTTTATACTAATTGTGTATATTTTAGTATTGTTACATTATAATTTTATTGTGTTATAGTTATTGTAAGATGTTCAATAAATATTTTGAGAAAGTGGTGCAAGTCTATTTTCTGTGCTAGTTTCAGAAATAATGCAAAGGAATGCCTCTAGTGTTCAATGATCACTTTTTAAAAAGGAAAATCTGCTTGTTCTTTACCTGAAACAGTAATTTTTTTATATCCTTCATTTTATGAAAGTTTTATGTTGTATCTGTGTTTGAGGAAACATTTTGATGTCTGGTATTTATACTGGTATTGCATGTTTATTATTTCATAACTTAAGTTGTGGCATTATTAGTTAAGTATTTGTTTTAATTTAGGATCATTCAAATTTATATATGGTGATGGAATATGTTCCTGGTGGTGAAATGTTCTCACATCTTAGAAGAATTGGAAGATTCAGGTATGATGATTGTTTTGTTTGCATATTAAAACATTTACATAACACTGTTAATTTAATCAGTTCTGAATATGGAATGTTACATTGCATGCAGTTGTGTAGTACAATATGTTATATCAGTCTGGCAGTGCATAAGTATATCTTCTACATAATGTTCAGGTGATAGTTCTAAGCACAATGAGGAGTAGCATTCATTGCAGCTAAAAGGCCATAACTATGGTCCAGTACAAAACTTTGTTGGGGAAATAGTCTTCATTAACGGTATTGTGTCCTGGTTATTGGTCCAAGTGAACTGTGAGATGATTATGTATTTACTGTTTACAGTTTGATTATGTTACACTAATTAGCTTTTTATTTTCTCTCTTTAAAAGGGCTGGTATTATTGAGTTACAGCACCTCATATCAAGAACAACTTGCACTAGCAGAAGCAGCCAGTTCACTACCACATAATTTGGACTAGCTCTGAGGTCTTGTTTGGTGTTTTGCTTGTGTAGCTTGCACTGAATGTTTTCATACTGGACTGTGCTTATTCATGCAAGATACAGTGACACTAAAAGTAATGAACTGATCAAATCTGCGTTATCGGTAATGCTATAATAGCAGCAGGATATTTTGGAAGCCATTGATCTTATTTCAAGATGTCCTGACATTTCCTTTTAGAGGGCCCTTTCTGCAGACTTTCTCTTAAGTACCTAGACCCCCACTGTGGGCATACATGCCTCTTGCTGAAACACTCCTTATTGTCACAGTGCTAGGCTAGGAGGGGTACATAGCAGTACTGACCGGTTTTGTAGCTTTCATAGTTCTGACATCAGTCATAGCGTGTGATTCTATGAACTCTATCACATTCCTTGCTAAGCATACCTATGAATTTGAGCTCATCAGCCAGGGCCCAAATGCAAGTTTCCTTTCCTGTCTGGCAAGAGAATACAGCATTTAAGTAAGTCACACATGCTAGAACTTCAGCCCAGTCATTTATTGCAGGTGGAAGAAAAGCTGCTGATCTTCCTTGATGCTGACAGGGTGGCAGCAATGGAACAAAGCCAATGTAGAGATCAACAGGAATGCCCCATGAAAAATCTTGCATTGGATTTAAAGAAATGAGACACAGTAAGGTATCAGGAGTACAGGCAGTGGGCAGACCTTCTTTCCATTTCAGAGTCCACCACTTTCTTGGTCTCCACCCTCACAAGCATTGACCTCTCTCTTAACCATTGGGGAGTCAAGCTCATGCCATTTGTCAGCTGATATCCAAGAAAATGACACAAGGTGATCCTTAACAATAATTTTGGAATAGTCTTCAGGCTTCTAACAGCCTCTGCTTTGCTTTAAGTACTTATCTGGTTTGCTGTCCCTTTCGAATGTTCTCTTTAACCCCAAGGTGCCTGGTTTTAGGTTAACCTCAGGCCTGGGGAGTTTATTCCATTCCATCTCCCCAGAATGACTCACTCACCAGGAAGGGAACAAGTTGCAGTATGCCTCCCTGTACTGACTGAGTCTTGCTGCATTGGATCTGCATTCAGTCTATTTAGTAATGCATAACTGAACTCACTCACCAGCAAGGGAACAACAAGTTGCAGTATGCCTCCCTGTACTGACTGAGTCTTGCTGCATTGGATCTGCATTCAGTCTATTTAGTAAGGCATAACTGAACAGATGAGGGAACACATATTATAAAAATAATATTTGATGCCAGCAGTGGCCTTTGCATATGCTTCACAGACAGATTTCTCACTTGGCAGTTCCATTTGGGCTTGAGGTCTGCCCCCCGCCCTCAGATGCTTGTCATCTTTCCATCCCATGCCTGCTGAATGAGAAGACATATCACTGCCCTCAACTGGTTGTAACGAGGAGATTGTCTCCCATCTTATCACATCTGATTCCTGCCTAACAAAGGAGTATAAGACGATGTAGAGCTCCGTCTCTGATGCAGATATGGAGGGTAAAAAATATCCTCCCCAGGCATCCCTCTGGATGGCACTTTAAGGAAAAGCTTTGGCTTATGAACTGCACTCCTGTTTCTTACTCTCCAGAAGTGGATCAGCTATAGTTTAGGAAAAGAGTCTTGGGTCCTTCTTCTTTTAGAGCCTGTTCTTAGAGTGGGAGGTTGGCTTATCTTACAGGCACAAGGTGCAGGGTTTGATTCCCACATGAGGCAATTGGCTAGGCTTAAAATGGCCCACAAGGGCAGTTAGCCTGGTATTAATCTGTGAACCTATGAAACATTAAGATGTTATTTTTGCAGCCTGGAAGTATTCAGGTTCTGGCTAACCAACTTGTAAAGGGATGTGTTTCCATTACAGACCTTGGCTGAGTTGGCATTCCATACTCCACAAGCATCCCAGAGAATGGAGTGTTGTGTTAGCTCTTCAAATAAGAACTAGACTTGGACTCCATTGTCTGTCCATAGACCTACCAGACAAGAAGTCTTAATATTTGGACATGTTTGCAAGAATGTGTTTTTCTTTGCCACTTCAGTTATCAGGGCATTCATTTATTTCTGTTACCTTTCCTAATTCTTCATGGTAGATTAGTTACAAGGAAGACTGGCAAAAAGTAAAAAATCCCCTTAGTACTTTTTTAGGTGGGGTTTCAATTTTCTGTACCAGTCCTTTGACTGATCTAATGCCATTGCTAGTGCAGCAGCCAGTGGTACAGTTCTGCACTGTATGATATGGCTCGAGTTTGTCTTCTTTTCACCATGATCTCTGTTAGGCCGTTTAGAAAAATTTATGATGAGTGTGCCAGAGTTCCAGTTTGATAAAACGTTTCAAGAGATTATAGATAGGCTCCAGAATAAGAGAAAGGCCTTATATACCATGGAGGGTATATGTAACACCCCATCACCACCCAGCTGTTTGTTCTTTAAGCAGACAAGCCAAGTCCACAAAGTAGAAGATGCCTGATCATAGAAGACACACCCTAAGTATTGCCTCCTCCTTAGATTTATTAAGCTTTGCAGAGAGTAGACTTCAGTGTAGGGTTTTATTGTCTTACATTCCTGTTTTGTAAAGGAGCTGAACAGTATATTCCTCCTACACGAGGAAGAAAAAGTTTTTGTTGTCACCTCTATCCCATTGTAAAGAAAATGGGGTAGGTATCCCTTCATCCTTGATGTCAGAGACTTTACATGTTTGATATACCAATTTCAGGATGGCGACTCTCCATTCAGTTATGGCCTTGCTTATACAGAATATCTAGCTGGGTGTTAGTGAATATAATGGGTCCTTGGTGCACATCAACATTTTGTAGCCTCACAGGAGATTTCTCTGATAATCTTTGAGGCAGCAATACTTCCAGTACAGGGTGCTACTCTAGTTTTGCCTGCTGACTGCACAGAGGGAGTCCCTGGTTGTTCTGACCCTCTTTTTACTTTGCCAGTAGTTCAACTTTCAACTGAAAGAAAGTAAAAACAATTGTTGACTGCTCCTTGGCAAGTCTGTCAAGGCATGTGTTCTCCTGTTTAAATTTGTTACTGAAACACTGTTCCATGTGTTAAAATAAGACAGTAAAGGCTCAAAGTTTCCTGGGAGAATGCAATTTAATAGTTTGCCCTCTTTACCCAAGTAAACAGGCTAAATTTACGCAGGTGCCTACAAAGGACTCAGTCTCATTAGCTTGTTTCATAGTTGATTACAAGATTAATGACCAGAGGGTTCCTTTTTAAACTAGGCCATCCTTCCCAAGGTGAGACTCAAACCCTGCATCTTGTATCTGTGAAGTAAATATTTTGACCATTATGCCAACCTCCAACTATCTAAATATAGGGTTATTGATAGGTACAAGGCTAGCTGCTTTTGCAGGTCATTTTAAGCTGAGCCAACTTCCTTCTCAAACGTGAAAATCAAACCCTGTACTTTGCAGCTGTGAAGTAAACTCTTGAAACATTATACCAACCCATGTTTAATCTGAAGTTCAAAATGCACACTTGTTCCTGGTTTTGAAGGAGAACACCTGTAGCTTTAACAATTAAGGGAGCTTAGTTTTAGCTAGTTTATCCTCTGTTTTTTTCTGACAACTACTGTGCTTGGGCTGTGCAACCCCTATATCCCCACATCCACCTTGCATATCTTCATAAATGTATTCCAGCTGGGAGGAGGTATGCCTCACTACACTCCTGTCCCACTCCCAATTCCCCAGCAACCACCCAAGTCTTTCCAGTTTATATATCACTGTCTCCACCTACTTCTGACCACCTATTAAAGGTACACACAGTTTCACTAAACCTACTTCCCACTTCCTTCTGAATCACCTGAATGTGATATATTCCCACCCTAAGCCTTCATACACTTTTATCACTGTCCACACTTAAATAAAATCACTAACAAACATCACATCATTCTCAACCCTTTCACCTTCCCATATACACTCTGGTCCTCTCCCATCATCACAGACTGCAGTCACTTACTTTCAGAACTTCCTTTCTTCCCTACCCACCACAATGCTTCTTCACTTTGCCATCTTACTCCTTCCTTTAACCCACTACAGTATACCATCAATAACCCCATCTGTTCTTCCATCTGCCAACCTATCCTTCACTAGCCTGCTACAAAGCCCCACAATCACTCACTTGAACCCCAGTATCTACCACCACTCCTTTATATACTCCATTTTCCACCTGCTACTCACACACAGCTCCAGATTCACACTCCCTTTACATCATCTTTTCCAAACCTGCTAAACCCAACAACCCCACCTCAAACTACCTAAACACCTGTATAAATTTACCCCTGTCCTGAAGGTACTCCTGTTCAGAGCCAACACTGAATCCAGTCCAGGTCCCTCCCACCACATAACATCCATAACGTTTCCCAACACCTTCACCCTCTCGTGTGCACTAATTAATACCCAAAGCATATGTAATAAACTTCAGCATATTAAAACCTTCCTTACAGTCCACTCACCTGATACCACAGCTACCACCGATACATGGTTCAAACAAAACAATCCTAATTTTCAGCATCTACTTTCTTCCTACAAATACCTTGAAGACACAAGACCTGAAGACCTTGCAATAGACAAGGTGGGGGCACTCTCATTCTTTATAAAAGCAAGCTTAAACCAGTTATGATTGCCCAAGCAAATGCTTCCTCAGATATTGAACACAACTGGATCCTTGTATATATTGGAAGAACAGTTACAGTGGATATAAAAAGTGTACTCACCTCTGTTAAAATGCCAGGTTTCTGTGATATAAAAAAAATGCGACCACAATAAATCATTTCAAAACTTTTCCCACTTTTAATGTGACCTGTAACCTGTACAATTTAATTGAAAAACAAACAAATCTGTTAGGGGAAAAAATATAAAAAATAAAAAACGTACAATAAGCTGGTTGCATAAGTGTGCACACCCTTAAACTAATACTTTTGTTGAATCACCTTTTGATTTAATTACAGGATTCAGTCGTTTTGGGTAGGAGTCTATCAGCATGGCACATATTGACTTGGCAACATTTGCCCACTCTTCTTTGCAAAAGTGCTCCAAATCTGTCAGATTGCAAGGGCATGTCTTGTGCACAGCCCTCTTCAGGTCACCCCGCAGATTTTCTATTGGATTTAGGTCTGGGATCTGGTTGGGCCATTCCAAAACTTTAATTTTCTTCTGGTGAAACCATTCTTTTGTTGATATGGATGTATGCTTGGGGGTCATTGTCGTGTTGAAATGTGAAATTCCTCTTCATCTTCAGCTTTCTAGCAGATGCCTGAAGGTTTTGGGCCAAAAGTGACTGGTATTTGGAACTGTTCATAATTCCCTCCATCTTGACTAAAGCCCTAGTTCCAGCTGAAGAAAAGCACCCCCAAAGCATGATACTGCCACTGCAATGCTTCACCATGAGGATGGTGTTCGTTTGGTGATTCAAAGTGTTGTTTTTGCGCCAAACGTACCTTTTGGAATTGTGGCCAAAATGTTCAACCTTGGTCTCATCACACATTTTCCCACGTACTTTTGGGAGACTTGATGTATTGTTTTGCAAATTTTAGCCGGGCCTAGATGTTTTTTTCTGTGTAAGAAAAGGCTTTCGTGTTGCAACTCTACCCCATAGCCCAGATGTATGGAGAATGCAGGAGATTGTTGTCACATGTACTACACAACCAGTACTTGCCCGAAATCCCTGCAGCTCCTTCAGTGTTGCTGTAGGTCTTTTGGCAGCCTCCCTGACCAGTTTTTGTCTTGTCTTTTCATCAATTTTGGAGGAACGTCCAGTTATTTGCAACGTCACTGTTGTCCCATATTTTCTCCATTTTCTGATGACTGTCTTCACTGCACTGTGTTCCATGGTATATCGAATGCTGTGGAAATTTTTTTGTACCCTTCTCCTGACTGATACCTTTCAAAAATGAAATCCCTTTGATGCTTTGTAAGCTCTCTATAAATCATGGCTTTTACTGTAGCAGGCAACTGAGTAAATGTCAGGAAGATCCTACTAGGACAGCTGAACTTTATCTGGGGTTAATCAAAGTCTTTTTAATTGATGACAGGTGTGTACCCAAGAAGACTGAATGCTGTAATTAAACAAAAGGTGCTTCAGCAAATTATTAGTTTAAGGGTGTGCCCACTTATGCAACCAGCTTATCGTATGTTTTTATTGTTTGTATTTTTTCCCCTAACAAATTTGTTTTTCAATTGAATTGTACAGATTATAGGTCACATTAAAGATGGGAAAAGTTTTGAAATGATTTATTGCGGTCTCATTTTTTTATATCACAAAAACCTGGTATTTTAACAGAGGTGTGTACACTTTTTATATCCACTGTATCTTCTAATAGCAGACTCTTCCAGCCTCTCTCAAATTTAAATTCCATATTCTTACCATAACTTCAGCTGGTCGCATCTGTAAAAATATTGTTGTTCTAGATGATTTTAACCTAAAATAACCAGATCCCCTGTGAAATGGCATTGTTGAATTCCTAGCCAATATCAGTCTCATGCAGTTAGTTAATTATGTTACTCGTCCAAATCTCTGAACAAGTAACGATTCCCTCCTGGATCTGCTAATCACTAACCACCCTCTTATAATTTCCAGAAAAATCTGTTCTTCAACCCTCATTCAGTGACCACTCCCCAATAACTTTCCAAATTATTCATCTATCACCAAAGCTGCCCCCCCCAAACTAGTTACCTTCAGACCCAGATCCACCATCAGAACAGACAACTACAGAAAACACCTTGCAACTTTCGACTGGTCTCTCATTACCAGCCTAACAGATCCCCAGTTCAGCTGCTACAGCGCTTACCCTTACCTCCCTGCAATTTCAAGACATATTCCTCCCTCTCACACAGTGCCTTTTCAATTAAAACAAAATCCTCTGGTTAACCACTGAAATGAAAGCTCTGCTCAAACTTAAGGATGGTATGTGGTCCTCAAGGAGACAGAACCCCTCACCAGAAAGTCATACTGCCTTTACCTCTGTATGTAATCTAGCTAAGCAAGCCATATGCAGGAACAAAACCAACTATTTCAGAAATAAGCAAATAGGTCTGTTAGGCAAACCCAAATATTTCTGTCAGGAAGTTAATCTTCGCACAGGTTAAAAATCCACAGATTCTACCTCTTCTCCTGTCACCATCTAGACTTCTCAAGGCCAACTTTCAACTTCTGACTTTCAAAAGGAATTCAGCCACCTCCCTAGTATTGTATCTGTCTCCTCTCCTTCCAACTCACCTAGCTCCACTTCTTTTATCCCCATCTTCTACTTTAAGAAAATTACTCACAAAGATCTTGACTCTGTACTAGAAAACAAACTCATGGATGCACACACCCCCACCCCCAGTGCAGACCACGTACTCCCTGGTTTTATATCACTCGACAAAGACTTCCTTACCACACCTCTTCTCCATATTCATAACCTCTGCTTAACTCAAAATACAATGCCAGACATATGGAAAACTGATTGTCAAACCCCTTCCCCAACAGCCTCAGCCAGAAAATGCCTCCCACTTCTCCATCCTCCCTACACTTTGGAAAATACTTGAAAAACTAATCTGCAGCCATTAGCCTACATCCAGCAGTATCACCTTTTAAGTCTTAAACAGCATGGATATTAGGCTGGCTGGAGCACAATAACAGCACCATGTACCATCCATTCCTTCTGCATTCTTGTACCCAAACACTGTCCCTAACCCAGAAGCACTTGTGCACACACACCACTAAATATATCCCCTTTCAGCTATTCCATCAAATGTACCTGTAGTCAAACTTTGTCTTTTCTTTGTTGACCATTTGTGCTTTTAGTCAAAGCTGCCTTCAGTGAAATGATAAGCAGCCGTATATTGATAGTGTGTGTGTGTGTGTGTGTGTGTGTGTGTGTGTGTGTACTGCCTACTCAGTCAAATTGCTGTTTAGTCAAATTCAGACCTAGTATGTGTTTAATGTAGTATAATTTCAGAACGGCAGAGCAGTAGGGTTGGGTTGATAAAGATCACACAGGTGTTATAGGACGTTATGTTGTTTTCCTCTGTTATTCATTCAAGGAGTACACAAACGCACACACACATATGTATGTGTGGAGGATACAGCCCTTCATGTGAGTAAGCGTGGGGGGGGGGGGGGGTTGTCCCCTTCCAAAAAATACTTAAAGTAATTTTTATGCTTTTAAAAGTTTTAGTGCTGTTCTGGGTTAGTAGGTTTAGTTTTGTAATAGAATTAACTGTGTGTGAATAATTGTGTGGTTTTTGGGTGTGTTATGATTTTGTTTGTAGTTATGAGTGCTTTTAATACCGTTTGTGATGCCGGTATGTGCAGTTACAAAGTAATACAGGCAAGGGTGATTTGTGTCTGTCTGTATCTGTTTTTTTTAATGTACAATGAATATGTTAAGTATTGTATATAATGTAAAGAAATGATAGGACAAGCATTCAATAGTGTAGTAATGGATATGGTAAAAATTGTTTTAGGATCCTATCAGTAAGTGCAAGTGGTGACTTTATTAATTGCAAATAGGTTCTTGGATGATGGGAAGTTAATGTCTAAAAATTGACAGTGATTGCCTTTGGGATCAGTTAATTGCAATTTATGTATTTATATATAATTATGATGTGTGTGTGTGTGTATATATATATATATATATATATATATATATATATATATATATATATATATGTCTGTGTGTACATACACACACACACACACACACACACACACACATATATCTTTCTTTTTGTGTGTGTGTGTGTATATATATATATATGTATATATATATATATATATATATATATATATATATATATATATATATATATATATATGGTTTACTGTCATTTTGTTAAACGACACTGCGGATTTCAAAATTGCATAATCACAAGGGTGACTGGTAAAAACAACGAACCACAGCCTTCCGATTGCTTAAAACTAAAAGCATGGACGTGAGTTGTTCTTGTAAAATCACCGTTGACTTTAATGACGGTTTTAATGAAAATTCGAATTGGTTTGAATGTCGAACATTGTTTTTACCATATTCGACATATGGTAAAAACAGCATTCACATTTTCAGCCATTTGAGTCGATGAAACAACTCAAATGTATTCTTTCAACAAAATGATAGTAAACCAAAACTATATATATATATATATATATATATATATATATATATATATATATATATATATATATATATATATATATACACACACATACATACATACATACACACACACACACACACATATATACATATATATATATATATATATATATATATATAAAATATAGCTCTATAGTGCACACACACACACACACACGCACGCACGCACTCCGACCTTTTGAAAGCATTTATTCTTAAGGTACATTATTTACTTCCAGGGATTATTCCTGTGATATATGTATCAGGTCTGTCAAAAGCTTGTTGTATTGAAAATCAGCACTATAGTTTTGTTTGATTTTGTTTGCAGCTTTCTTTTTTTTAATTATGTTTCAACTTGTAGACTGGTTGGAGTTGTGTTGTCACAATCCAGAATTATCAGACCATGAATCAGTACATTTCTATATTCATAGTGATCCTTTGATCTATTTCCCACATTATTCCTTCATATCACTGACCTCTTCCCATTAATTTTAATGCACAGAAAGTTAAAAGCAACAAACTTCTAACTTTGGGGGCCATCCTTGTTGGGTCTGCATTTAGGTCTATTTTGTCTTCCATTCCAGTTCAGCATCTTTTTGTGAACCACCTGAGACTGAGGGCATGACCACCCCGCAGTGACACAGGTGGCATAAATGCCCTGCACTAGGAGAGCACACTTAACTTATGACAATGCTCATTTTTCTCTAACTCTGACATTGTTTTGCAGTTGATCCTAAACAATGCTTTGGAAAACTTTTATCATTTGCTGTGTGATGTGCCAGAGTTTTCTGAATGTTTGCGTTTCATCTACCTGGGAGAGGAACACAACATGAAGCAATGCCATAAGTGCGTACAGTGCAGCCAGGCCACAATTCTGCTGTGAAACATTGACTTCCTGAAAATCAGCAGTACAAAAGAACAAAGAAAAAATGCCCAAACTAGAAAAAGGTGAAAACCCATGTTTCTTGTTTTTCTGCAAAGGGGGACAAGCCCCTCAACCCCCGATCTTGTGTATACCAACTTGAAGAAGGGAGAAATCTCCCTAAGGAAGTGAATCCTTTCCAGTGCACAGTTAGAAATTGCACTGGCAATAACTTCCTCTGGGGAAAAAGTGTTTGGTGTTATACTATTCATCTTTTTTTTTCTGCAGACTATTGACACTCTAGTAACTTCATCTCAAATATCTATAGGAAAGCCCTTGCTTCAGACAGATTTAGACATGGCATGTCTCACTACCCAGAGATTGGAGATGATTGAAAGTGGATAGCTTAAAGATTGGTAGGATGTATCAAGTACAGGACCTTTGACAGAGTACCATCAGGAGACTAAAGACACTAGGGGCAGACCTTGGACATCCCCATGTGGAGGTAGGATAATTGTAGAAACAGTCTTGAACGTAAGTTTGCCCTTGATTACCGAGATGTTGTGTTTGCACCCATTCCCCTCTTCAGCAGCTAACAAGTAGCCTAGAGATTGACGTACTCTGCATTCCACTTTGGAAAGTAAATTCCAGAATGTAGGCCACAACAGTCCTCTGTCAGTCAGCTGGAGCGCATCTGGAGCTTTCAGATCCCAGAGTGTGGACCATTGTATTATTTGAACATAGTGCAGTGCAGCTCTAGGGCAGTAATGCAAGCTATGTAATGCTCACTAGGTCGTCTCTTACGAAGTTCTGTGGGTCAGGCTGTTAACTGACTTGTCTTTGTGAATTATGGAATCCTCCCTTGGCAAAATGAGGTTGGTGCCAGAACCAGATGAAATGCCCTTGTCAGCTGACACTCCGTATCCACTCATCAAATGCTGGGCCTTACAAGAGTTGTGCATATCAAAAAGCGTATCTGTCAGGGCAGGAAAAGGAAATGGAGTCTTGTACCTCCTGATTTTTTTGTTAGGGAATAGAAGACCTGGAGGTTGTTCTCTCTGACTTGTTACACACACACACACACACACACACACACACACACACACACACACACACACACACACACACACACACACACACACACACACACACAGACCTTCCAACTAGGCAAATTCTTCTTTTAAAAGACTGCAGTTCACTAGCTCCACTGTGGACTGGTATATTTCTCCCACCCACCAGCAAGAAATTACCTAGTGGGAACCTGGAGAAAAAAGTGGAAGAGCATTATTTCATCAGCTGTAGAGTTTCATATTAAGAATACCATATAAGGAACAAATGAATTCTGCTCATAATGCCCCACACAAGAGAAGGCACATGCCCTCTTTAAGCTCCCAGATGAGCAAGGTCTTGACCATATATCCTGATTGAGGACTCCTTTGTGATCTCCTTGATCCTGTGACTTGATCACTTTCCCACCTTCCTGAAGGCTTTACATTTTATGTCTGGAAGAAAGATGACAAAGAGTAATCTCTGCTCTTTGCATTCCATTCCTGCCTAATGCATTAGTTCATGGAAATGTTTTCTACCCACCTTGAGTCTATGTTCAAGGAGGAGGTGGTAACTACTCTGACTTCCACAGTGGACTCCAGGTGCAAAATTATGAGAAGTATAATTTCATTACATTTAGTGGGCAACCTTTCTTCTTATACTGTATAGACAATGCATCACTACAAAATGAAAATATCATCAGGAACATAGGAACTTGTGTTAATAACTCCCTTTCTTTTGACTATCATGTGAGAGCAGTTGTCAGGAAATTGTTTTATTTAGCAGCGCTAATTGCTAAAGGAATATCGTCAAGGTTTAAAGAGGTAATCACTCCCTTGTACTCAGCAGTGATTAGACCAATTATTGAGTACAAAGCCCCCTTTAGGATGTATGTTGCTAAAAATATCCAACAATTAAAAAGATCCCAAAGGGTTCCTAACCAAAAGGATCACAGACCTAAAGTCCTTGAGTTACCAGGAGATCCTGGAAGCTTTATCCCTTTATTCAGTGTTTTACAGACCTTTACAGGGAGATATTTGTTACATTTACCTCCCCATTAGAGGCCCAGTTAGCCTGGACATCCTGTATCTCTGCAAGTTTAGTATCGCCACCATTGCTAGAACCAGGAACTTAAATCTTCACCAACAGGGAAATAAAACATGGTTGAGTAATAGGGTTATAATCAATTGTCTCCTAAACCTCTGGAATAAAAATTCTGTGCATGTTAAGCAGTTTGACTCACTATCTTTCTTTAAACATAACATAGATGACTGGATGGGTAGCCACAAATTTACTCCAGGATTGACTGGTACGACCCTCCTGAAGAAAGGAGGTAAAACTTGCAGAAGGGTACTTGGGAAGACATGAATGGTCTTATGTAGTCTTGTAATATCTCTGAAATTTCAGTTGTCTGTAAAGATGTGGGGTGGCCTTGTCTGTTTTGGTACTTGCCCTAATGTGAGAAAAATTGTGATTCAAGGATCACTGGCCACCTGGGGAAAGGCTGCTAATGAGATTCATACAAGCATGTAGGGGGGATAGCAGCAGAAAAATGTAGCAAGAAGTCTGCTGTTATTGATAGAAGTAAGGCAGTTCTTAAAGATAGCACCAGTGCAAACTCTTAATTTTTCTAAGACTTTTGGAGTGCAGCACATTTATTCTGTTTTATGTCTTTTGAATGCCTGTGGACCATGTATGTGGTCACTTTAAGAATGCAATTTCTTGCTAATCCATAATTTTTCCTGGTGGTACAAGTGATGTCTTTAGAGAATATATAAACCAGGATATAAAATTAGATGGATTGAGAATAAGTTCTCTTAAAGTTCACATGAGAATTTCATTTTCCCCTCATTTTTCTTTTTCCAGGTGTTATGAATGATTAGCAGGAGGTATGCAGTGCTGCTAGGGAAGTGGAGTGGGGGTGAGGTTTTGGTTGAAAACCAGGGTAGCATTATTACCATTCTTGACTGAATGTATTTAAGCAAGCAATAAATAATGCCTGTCAGGAGGGGGGCGTTATAGGAAAATAGTCTGCCTAGGGGTGTTGATACGCATGATGCTCCATGTTTTCCCCAACCCCACCACTGGAAAGTCCCTCAGTACCATGTAATATTCACCATGGAACTTTGGCACTTTTGTACTTGGAAAATAAGCTGTCTGTTAAATTGTTTTGGCATTTGCTGTATTATTAACATGTTTTGTTGTTTTAATATTTTTTATGTATTTTTGATGTATAGTGGTTCATTTGTCTAATGTTTGAAAATTGGTGTAATACATGTATTTGTTTCTGAAGGAAGTGTTTTATATCCAGAAATAAAAATTACTGTAACAATTGAGCAGATAGTCCATAAATGCCTGTCACTCAATGTCCTATTTGGGTACAGGACATCCATATTCTTTCAGGAAATCTTGGTTAGCCTTACAATGGCCCCTCTGGGTCATTAGGCTAGTAACAGTCTATGAATTTATAATATCTATTCAACCAACACCCACACACTTGTTCACAAATATAGATACAAATGTACACACAGACTCATATCTTCTCATATAATATTACAAATGCCAGTGAAATGCTAAATTAATTTTAAAGTTAAAAAAATGAGCACCTGTATGTGATGGTGTGAGAAATATTGACTCATAATTGATAATTAATCATCTTAGAAATGGCACTCCAATTTGAAATGCAGACACATTATGTGGTGATGCATATAACATAAAAAGGAAAGAAAAAATCTGTAAGGCACAAAAGAAGTTTCAGACTTGGGTAAAATATGATTAAAAGGGAGTATGAGTAAATAAAGTATGTGAACATCTGTCTGAAGCAAGCTTATCTGCATCCCATGGTCATGTGTTTTTTGAGGTGTCAGCTTTTCCAATGCTTCTAGTGGTCCTTCATATGTTTGATAGGCAAGAAGCAGTGCAATTTTACAGGAAGACTTCTTCCCTATGTTTAAAATCTGGAGTACTTACTAAAGCAGTACAATTGTCATTTTACAAATAAAGCAAAACACATGCACCTGCCCTTAAATTTGAGATTGAATCCACCCTTGTCAAAAGAATGTAGATGATTCTCATGTCTTGAATTTTCAAATTTGCATAGGTTAAAAAGCGACTAGGCCACGGTTATAGAATCTGAAGTCTGTTACTTCTGCCCAGGACAAATGAGTGGCTTGTGGTTTTCCTAATGTTTCTCCACAACATATTCTTCTTCCCTTCAAGGAGGCTGAATCTAAGAGAAAGACTTGTCTCACCAAGTGAGAGTCTTTCTCAGTTTCAGGATTAAAACCACTAGGATGGAGATGGGGGTCCTCCCCCTTCAGGATTAGTCTTTTCAGAGTCTCTTTTGTTCACTTCTGAGGAAGTAATATCTCTTAGGTGACATCTGAACCTGATCCTTGGACTCCTCTACCCTTTGTCCTTCAGATAGCCACATCCTGTAGGCCATTTTCTGTCAAACTAGATTATGGAAAGATATATCAGGCCTCTTTGACAATGCAGTGTATGAGGCCCCCTTCCCCTCTAACATTGGGGCAAGTTGAGTGCCTGCTCAAGGCTTTATAAACCCGGCCCCCTTAAGGTCCAGTTTCAGTGTGGCCAGCAATCAACGTGCTGTTAGCATCAAAGATGAATCTGATGGATGAATAGGAGTTGATTGCGGTTTTGGTCTTACAAGCCTACCAGGAATGAAGACAGAACCACGCTCAGTGGGGGACTTATTGATATCAGGACTGCAGATTCCCTTTCTGGGTTACAGGTGGCGCTGTTGCTCCCGACAAGGCTCATTTTACTCATACTTATACTTTTACTTATATTTTTTAATGTTAGTTTAATTTGAGTTTAATTTCATTTTATTTACATTTCAGTACTGCATTTAATTTTAGTTCAACTGTATTTAGTTTAGTTTTATTTCATTTTACATTAATTTTACATTAACAGTCCTATCTTGTTCTGACTCACTAAGCTCAACTCATTACATATTCCTTTTCAGGGATACAGGTGGAGCTGTATATATTTATATTTTTTAATAGTCTTATCTGGTTCTGACTCATAAAATATACTTCATGGCCAATTCCATTTCTGAGATACAGGTGGCGCTGTTGTTCCTGACAAAACTCATTTTACTTGTACTGTTTAACTTGAATTGCAGTTGAATTTCATTTTATTTGTATTTCAATTTTTATCCTACTTAACCACAAAAAAAAACTGAGAAGAAAGCATTCCCAAAGAAGGATACGAAAGCACGGCAGAGTCTGTTCAGTCTGTAAGAGACTTTTGTAGAATAGAGGATTGCCTATTACAATCTGACCTATGTACTGTTTATATCTTAGTCTTTCTACTAATTACTCAAGGCAAATTTCTCATGTAATCTGGCTTTTATAAAATTGTCCATAATACATGGTTTAAACTTTGCAATAACTAAATGGGAAGCTCCCCGCGTTAACAGCCAAGAGTGATGTCACAAATTTTTCAATAAAGGAGAATGCCTACAAAACACCCCCATGCAGTCTGATTGGCTATAGCCCTGGAGATGCCCCCATCTTTTACAATATATAAGCTCACTCTCCGAAAGATAAAACATACGGAGCAGCACTTGAATGTCTTCTTCTTGAAAACCAATAAAGGGTATTAAAGCTCTACATCCATGTATATTTTGATTGCCTAGACCCCACTGTAGAAACCTTCTTAAGAATTTAAGAAGAACACCATCTACAGTTCTTAATTTTACCAACACATGGGATTCTATTTCTGCTTTATAGATGACGTTTTTCTGGTCTAGTCTGGCGACCATGAGCAGCTTGAATAATTCCTGGCATACATCAACAGATCCACTCCGTTTCTATGCTTCACATCCAAGATCAGCGTAGATGAAGTGGAATTTCTGGACCTACTTGTCATTAAGGCCCCTGACCAACACAGACTTACACACGATTTATACCACAAACCTGCAAGGATCAACCTACTGTTGCATGGCAGGAGCATGCATCCCTACAGACTCAAAAAAACATTGTCAAATCCTAGGACCTAATGATAGTGAGAGTCTCAAAAGAAATGGATAATTTCATTAGGAACATAGGGGAGCTTGAAAGAAACTTTCTCGTGAGGGGCTATTCTGGCAAGATGCTGAGGATAATCCTAGACTCCATCTTCAAACAGAAAACCCAAGGGACACTAAGACTCATCACCATACTCAGACTCCCACACCATACCAACAACACAGAATGGGGTCTCAATATGGTCTTGGATTACTCCCTTGACTACACAAAGATCACCAAAGTAGTTAAGGACAACTGGCCAATTATTTCTGGCAACAGATCCTTCTGACACATATTCCCAAATACACCCAGGTCCTCTCCCAGGAGAGGCAAAAGTGTTGTGGACATTTTAGAAAACACAGCACCACCCCTTGCCGCTAATGGGGACACACACCTCCGCCACTACTGTTAATACATTAATGGAAAGGATAGCGTCTACTGCCTCAACAACTGGAAGAGCTCTAGGTCTAGTGTTCGAGGCGATTGCAAATCAGAGTAGGTTGTGTAAAGAGCTGAGTGCACTCAACGCAGAGCTTTCTATGTTGGAAAAAACATCAACCAACTCAAGAGTAGGATTGCCAAACTCCTGCATGACATTCGGTACCTCTGCCACACCAACCCTCACACCAGCCACCACCGTTTTGTGTTCCAAATCCTTGACCAAGTAGCAAAGTTACCCAAAAATGGGGAGCCACAATGATGTTTTGTAAAAAAAAAAAAAAAAAAAAGGGGGGGGGGGGGAATGATCTGGCAACTAAGGCTCCATGCCAGAGATGGACTGGCGCTTATCACCACTGAATCCATAATCCCTGTTCTAAATTTGAGGACTCTAAACCACAAGAAATATGGTTAGACACTGACCATTTTGGCACCAGCAGACACCCTAATTGGTTTTAGTCGCTTTTGTAATTTATTGGAGTCTGGGGATCCCACAGGCCTACCAGGAGCAAAGACAGGACCACACTCAGTGGGAGACTTATTGATATCAGGATTCCAGATTCCCTTTCTGGGTTGCAGGTGGCACTGTTTCTCCCAACAAGGCTCATTTACAAGCTGTGGTTTCTGTGAAAGTACAAGCTGTGGTTCCTGTGAAGACTGTTTCATCTGTTTATTGTGTGCTTTTGGTTGTGGTGGAATAAGTCTTATCTGATTCTGACTCACAAAACATACTTTATGATGGATTCCCTTTCTGAGATACAGGTGGCGTTGTTCTTGACAAAGCTAATTTTACTTCTATTGTTTCACTTTAATTTTCGTTGAATTTTATTTTATTTGTATTTTAATTTTTACCCTATTTAACCACAGTGAAAAGCTAAGAAGGCGGCAGTCCTGAAGAAGGATATGAAAGTGCGTCAGAGTCTGTTCAGTCTGCAAGAGACATTTGTAGAATAGAGGATTACTTATTACAATCTGACCCACAAACTGTTTATAACTTAGCCTTTCTACTAATTACTCAAGGCAGATTTCTCATGTAATCTGGCATCTATAAAATCATCTGTAATTCTTGGTTTAAACTTTGCAATAACTAAATGGGAAGCTCCCAGGGTTAACAGCCAAGAGTGACATCACAAATTTTTCAATAAGGGCAAACGCCCACAACACACTCCTACACATCCTGATTGGCTGTAACCCTGCAGACACCCCTATCGTTTACAATATATAAGCTTACTGTCCGAAAGATAAAACATACGGAACACCGCTTGAATGTTGTCTTCTTAAAAACCGATAAAGGATCTTAAAGCTCTACATCAGTGCACTTTTTGACTGCCTAGACTCTACAGTAGAAATGTTCTTAAGAATTTTTTCACAGATGAGAAACTCCAGATGAAACAAAAAGCTGCTCCAGACAAGGCTTCAGCAATAGACCTTTCCACTGACTAAGGCCATCGAACAAACAACTAGCATAGCTGGACAGCTGGTCCCATGCTCTTAAGATGCATCAAAGTGGAGGGACCAGCGAAAGCCTGATACACCAGAGCTGTCACAGGACTCTTTTCACAAGATCTCCACCATACGACTGTCCTGAGGTGATCCTCATCCTGTTTTAGGCTTAACCCTCCACAGGGGTAAGTGAGAATTTCTGAATTAGCTAGTTTGTTCCCTCCTTCAACGGTCGGGCCATTCTTATCACCTGAGCTACCGCTTACGGTCTGACTCCCAAGTTTTTTTTTCATTTGAGAAAGCATAAGTTACGGTACTAGAGAATAGTAATAGAAGAGTGATTGTTCTAAAATTAGATCTGTGGCTAAACCTTGAGCCTGCTTTGACTGAACTGGTCTGGTTGGGTCAAAAATGGTCAGCGTTGCTCATTGTTGATTATAACAGAAAAGAATAACAGTGTTTGCAGGGACCCCCCCCCTCCCCCAGCTCTGAATATACTAGCTTTGAGTTTCCACAGCATTGAGAGGAAGGAAAAACTTTCTTAGTGTAGTGTCACTCTATTCATTGGAAAGTTTTTTACAAAGCACAGGAATCAACAAAAAACACATTCCCATTTCATCAGAACACTGCTTGAACAAACTTCAGTACTCCCTTGAAAATTCAGTTGTGTTTCAGATTGGAAGGTTAGCTTTATTGGATTTTGCTGCATCATTGCAGACCCATCAGGAGGCACAAGACAAGAGGTGCTGCCTACCCTGCAGCTTTCTTTAGAGTAGTGCTAATAGCAGTTGTTTGTTAAGTAGAAACCTGTTATGTTGTGCACACTTCATTAAGCACTATAAGTTACTGTATTTTTAAGGCAAGGGGATGCTTTTCAGTAAGTTATCCAGTGAATGATAACTGGAGTTTCCATTTAGCCTTTGTATTCATAGTTGGTATTCTGCTCAGTCTTTGACAACAGTGATATGAATAATGAAATATTGTAGTACATTTGAGTGTGGCAGTTACCTTAACAGTGTGTGCTTGATCCATTCATATGTCCATGTTTAGGCATCTCCATCCATCCTGATTTTATTTTTGTGTTTCTCATCTAGTGTTAGTCCTGATGCAATGTCACGGCTTCATCAGCAAGATTAAATTAATAACCGACAGTAACCTGATGTATACTTAAGTCTTACTGTGAATAATTTAAAAAAAATGGCTGATAAGAAAGACTGTCAGTCAACCTTAAATATCTGTAGCGATATTTACAGTGTGATACATTTCTGACATTTGGTATAATCAGCATGCTTGGATGATATGATTTCCTGAGAGAGGTGTCATTTTTGCATGCCACAGCTTGCTATGGTTAGAGGCAGAAATTGAGGTATGTAACACTGTGTTGCTGTGGTTGAGTGTTGGAATCATACCATTTGTTTTGTTTGCCCATTTTAATCTCATTCTAGTCACAGAATACACTTTGTCAAAGTGGCTGTGAAGTTGCATTGCTTGCAGTTAATATAGCAAATCTCCAGAATGAATGGTAAGGCTTCACTTACCTGGGCCATAGCTGCTTCATAAGCTTTCCTTAAAAATGTATCTTTTTATGAATATTTTTGAAGCTGCTACCCGAGTGTTGTCTTTCACATCTTTCCAGCTTCCTGGATAAGCGTAATGCAGTACTTGTAAATTTGTCTTATGTTATTGACTGGTGCAGTAATTCTTGAAGTAAGATCATAGTACAGTTCAATTTGGCATTGATCTTAGTAGATTCTCAGTACAGAGACTGTTGCAGCCATCAAACAACACCTCTGTAAAGACCAAGAGCTCCAGTCATGCTAAGAGTTCCCTAGATGAAAGGAAAAGGCTCTTAATGGAAAACTCAGTACCGTCTGTCCAGATGCTGCTGTTGGTCCAGTAGCAGTGATGCCAACCCAGTATGCTACACGTCTTGGGTTCGAGTCCCAAATGAGAGCTGATACTTTCCTTTTACTTCTCTGATTCTAGCAATGCCTGTGCAGAGGGCTTCTCTGCATCTGTGTGTAGGTTTATAATTTGACCTTAATAACCATGCAGGGGGTGGTTCCCAGCTGAAAGGGAAAACTCAGTACCATCTGTCCAGAGGCTATTAGTCCAGCAGTAGGGGCTCTAGCACAGTATGCTGAAGTTCTTGGTGTCGAGTCCCAAATGAGAGCTAATATTTTAATTTTCTTTGTTTCAGAAAATGCTTATTAATGCAAAGCTTGTTATCCCAGCAACTTTCTAATTATCGAAAGAGAAATGTCTAAGATATGTTATTGATTTTGTGCCTTTATATCTGATTCTTTTTTCCACACAAACCCCGCCAAAAAATTACTCCTCTGAGTTCATATCTATTTCTCATCATTTCCAACTACTACTCCAACATTATTATTCATGTAAAATACATCACTCTTTCATTGCAATGAAATCATCATCACTAATGCATTTCTACATTTATTACACTAACAACATTCACTACATCACTTCACATTAGTTTTCTTGTTTACCCCCCTTTACATTTACCATTAGGCCTACATTTAATGTGGAAATATTTTGTTTTGCTCTCTTGAAAGTCATTAAGTAGACTTTATTCACTTTCCTGTAATGAAATGTAAAACCAGCTCTTCCCATTCCTCACTCCCCATCATCTACATCAGACAGATCCCATTATATTTTTATATTTACTTCTCAGTTCTACCAGCCATACTCTTGATCCATTTTTCCCACCCATTGCCTGCCGAAGTATAGTAGAGTCTGTCCTTCAGTCATTATTTCCTGCTTGTAGACAGCTTAAACTTCTCCCCTCATTCTGCTGCTCAGGGCTATTTTATTCTGTCCCCTCCAATCTGCATATCACTTTCTCTCTCTCTCTGCTTTTCCCAGCAGTAAGCACTGTACCTCCTCTATGTTAGATGACTCTTGCGATTTTCATTTTTGGTAATTGCTTTCTTACTTGCTGTCATTATTAACCAGACTAAATTCCTGCTTTCTTCAAAAATCATATCACTACTTCCCAGTAAAACCTTTATTTAACCTAAGGCCATCAGAAAAGAATATCATCCAGCAATTGTAGTTGCTGTTTGAAACCATCTAACCTTGGACATTACAAAAAATATGTACCCACGTTCCTGTCTCCTAAGTACCATATTTCCAACAATAATCTCCTGTCCCTGGGAGCATCCTTGCTAATCTCACTGGCATATAAAAATATCAATGCAAACACTACTAGGCAAAAATCCTAAACTTTCTTGCCTTCACCACATATCTTGGCAGTTGAGTTATCTGGTTCCATACTCTCAGATATTTTCTCCTGCATCTCTTTTTCCCATCCCACCTTAATTTTACTCATATCCGTTTTTTCTGTTTCTCTTAAAAAAATTACATCTCATCAGTATTATCCCTCAATATATTCCTCCATCTATTTTTCTGCTATCTATCTCTGTTGCGATAGCAGACGCACCTTAGTCTCCTCAGCTTTTCCCTTCTTAATTTACCCCATTTTGAAAGTACTCCTGTGTATTTCCCATTCTCAGTCATCTACCAACCCCAAACTCTTCCTGTATCTTTTCCAGGTTTTAACCCTATGTCCCACTGTTACCTGTTGCCAGTGTTTTATAGCCTATTGCCTTTTCCTCCATCTTCAAAACACTGAGGTGCATTGTGTATCTTGCCTTTTGCCTCCTATTGGAAACATTTAATCCTTCCACCTTCTAATTTCCTCTAAGCACCACATGTTATTGAAAAACCTTTATAGCTCATTTAACAATGGAGGTGTAACATCTTTTCTTGCAGACTCCAGTAACACTTCCATCTAGTCCTTCCCCTTCCCAACTAACCTGGATACAATATCTGTAGCAAGATAAATAATCTCAGTATTTGTAGTCATTGATCTAAGTTCACTTTGATATCTTTCCTCTTCTCCAATTGCTTTCTTATTCTGTCATGGACTTTTACATTTGTGACTTCCATTGATCCCCCAATTGTATATTTCAACCAGATTCCAAAATATTTTCTCTTTACCATCCCTCCAACAAGATGATCTCCTTTCTCTGTGAACATCAGTGTTTATCACTGTTGATCATTTCATTTTTACTTTATATCTTGACCATTTCCCAGAGCTTTTTAAAATAGCTCACACTTTTGCAAGGTCTTCCTCTGGTCTTATTAAAGTGAGTAAAATATCATCTGTATAAAGCATAATCTTCTTTCCCTGCCCACACATAATCCCTTTGTTGAGGAATTTCTTAAAGTTATAGCCAATTATTCCTGATACAGTTTGAAAAATAATGAACCTCTTTCTCTGCTTACTTCCTTGAACTTCCTAGCCCTAACCTTTAGGCCTACCCTTGAAACATTATATCTCCATATTAGAAGTTATACCAACTTACCCAGGAATCCCCATTTTCCAGTTGTTCCAAATTAGTAGCCCCATTTAATCCTATCAGTTTTTTTTTGCGTCTAATGACAAAATTGCCAACACGTTTTTTTTCCTTTCAATGCATCTTGCAGTATCATCAGCATATTATCTGTAGCCCTTCTTC
Source organism: Protopterus annectens (assembly GCF_019279795.1). Classification (NCBI taxonomy): domain Eukaryota; kingdom Metazoa; phylum Chordata; order Ceratodontiformes; family Protopteridae; genus Protopterus; species Protopterus annectens. The sequence continues at coordinate 757,186,897 of NC_056741.1, forward strand.
CCTCCATAAACCCTGTCTGATCCATATCTATTATCCCAGGAAGCAATCCTGCCAACTTCTCAACCGTCAATAACATTAAATACTTACAGCCTTGATCTAAAATTGAAATTGGCTTGGATGACAATGCCAGTGATGGATCCTTTCCTTCCTTATGTATCACAGCTACTGCTGTTTCCTTTCAAGAGTGTGGTTATTATCCTGTCTTCTAATAACTTTCCTTGTTTAATAACTTTCCTTGTTTACTCCCTGAAGCTGTATAGATATTCCATCACTACCTGATGGTTAGCCTTTTGCCATCTTACTCCAGATCTTAACCAATTCTTCCTGGGTAACTGGTGTAATGAATTTCTACTTTTATTCCTCAAGTAATCCGGGTAAATTATTATATTCCCTCCTCCCCCCTACTTCTTCCTCACCCTCCTGCCTCTGACTCCTCTGCGTACGACCTCATAAAAAACTGACAAAATTCTGTAATGTATCTTCCAGCCTTTGCTTCATTTCTGCTCCCCCTTCATGTTGCATTTGAAATGCCCCCTTGTCATCCTCCTGCTGCCTTAGCCTAGTTGCTAGTGCCATAGTAGTTTTTGGCATTGTGCCAAAATATTTTATGTATTCCCAGTCTTTTCTCCAAAATCTATCATCTTCCCACCTCTGGAGCATTTGTTTTACCCCCTTTCTCCTCCCCCTCTCCTCCTGTAATTGATTTGAAACATGCCTCTGTAGTTCTCTCAGTTCTCATAATGTTGAATTCCATTTCACCTTTAATTTGCTTTGTCTCAAATTCATCCACTCCATTTTCTTACTCTTTATTCTCACATTATATGCATCAAACCTCTCCTCATCCCAGTCTTCCACTGCATCGATCGCTGCTTTTTAATATATATATATATATATATATATATATATATATATATATATTTTTTTTTTTTTTTTCAAGTTTTTTACCCCGTTATCGTCTGTATAAAAACATTGGCATTCTTCAGTGCATGGGAAACTTTCCTCCCTGTTGTATTCTAATCTCCAGTGTCAACAGTGAGTGATCAGAAAGCATAACTGGTTCACAGACTAACTTTTCGAATTTATGTTGATTTTTATATATTAATAACAACAACCCCATCTAGCTTTGATACCCGTTGGAATAAAACGGATATCCATGTTCCAGCTCCCTATTTCTTCCAAACTTGCACACTTCTTTCTGTCCTGTCATCTCCATAAACCCACAAACTTGCCCTGCTTTGTTATTCTCCTACTCCTCTGACCCCCATCCACATATTTCCTACTTGTAGGAATGTTTCAGTCTTCAGTCTTCATGAAGTGCAACTACTGTAATCAAAATTTCTTGGAATGTTGTTATTGTAGACTTGTGAGTTATATGCATGAATATTAATGTGTTTTTTTATTCCTGCCATCCATTTATTTCCCACTTACCCCCTCCCCCACATCTTCTAATGTCTATGCCAGCCTAAATGGGAAGGCTATTCTCACTAACCAAACTGTGCCTCTTTGTCATTTATCTTGCCATGAAAACTAGATAATGGCTTTTTTATCCCCTTATGTTTAAATGGGAATGTTCATTTCACTGACCGATAGATTTCCTTTAATGACACAAATTGTGTCCTTGTCTTCTTCGTATAATTCATTACCTTATCGTGTTTCACTCTATTGCCCAGTCCTTTCACATTCTTTGCCACAATTCTGATTTTGGTATCCACCATTTTACTTAATTTAATCTAGTTATCTCTTGTCACTACCGTTTTGGGCTTATTTCCCACCTTGCTCCACTGACCAACACTCAGATTAATCCTTAAGCCTTTGCTGAACATCTACCATACTCTTGCTAACCTCTTCACTTTGCTTAAGTTGGTTTTTGTTCCTCTTTAATCTTATCTTCTTTCCTCTGGATTTTCTCTCAGCTGATTTTAGGATCTGCCATCCTGTATTAATCCATCTTCTTCTCACCTCCCCTTTAAACAACTCTCATAACAATATGCATATTCGGTCTTTTAGCTTTCTCCATATCACTCCATCTAGGCCAGTTGCTCTAACCACTCCTTTTCCTGTCATAACCATGACAGTGCCTTGAGTGCTTAAAATAATTTAATAGCTTCCCTTCAAAAGTCCACAGTATCAACATCTCCTCCCCCTTAATCAAGCTTGCATCACAGAGAAATTATCTTTTTGTTCTTTTTTTTTTTTGATTTGTAATATCTTTCGTATGCCCCTCCTTCTCTAACTCAAACTCAGCAAGCTCACTCAGCAGTACACTTAAATAGCTATTATACAATTCCTCCCCTAAAACGTGCACGCTGATTGGCCAGCCCAACCAGCGTGCCCGTTGTAAATCCCTCAATATACTAACGGAAAAAGGTCCGGTCACCCGGACTTTTTCCGTTAGTATACTACTATCTCGCTATGTTAAAAGAGTTTAACATAGCGACACAGGTTAAAAAAGCAACGGAGATCTCCGTTGCTTTTTAAACTGTCTCGCTATGTTAAACTCCTTTAACATAGCGACACAGTGTAAAGCAACGGAGATCTTGCGATCTCTGTTGCTTTTTAAAGCTGTCTCGCTATATTAAATGGGTTGAACATGGCGAGACAGCTTTGAAATAAGCAACGGAGATCTCCGTTGCTTATTTTAAAGCTGTCTCGCTATGTTAAACCCATTTAACATAGCGAAACAGTTCTTTTGCCCACAGCTCTGATGTACTGCGTAGGCATGCGCAGTACATCAGAACTGCCACAGAATACCAGACAGCTGCGGAAGGGCAGTAAAGAGGCATTATACAATGCCATTATTTAAAAAAAGTAATTATTTCTTTTCTTAAATAATGTCATTGTATAATAGCAATAACCCACTTCTGGGTGTGGGTAATGCTGTATTTACCCACGGTTGGCTTTGTTTGGTCCCTTGGGCTTCGCCCTCGGGACCAAACCACGCCAACCGTGGGTAAATCCAGCATTACCCACACCCAGAAGTGGGTTATTTCTATATGCTACAATCCCTGCATAGCACATCTTTGCTTCCTTGCATCATGTATTCATAGACAAGTCCCTCCAAAAAAGCCTAGAAACTGAAAACTTATGAGGAGAAATGCGTATTCAGGCGATTAAACTAGGGTTTCTGTAGCTTTAGCGATAACTTCTCTTTTCAGTCTCTCTGAAATATTGCTTTTGAGATGTATGTTGCCAAAATACTTAGCTGAGGAGGACCTTCCATTATAGTTGCAGATCGGATTTTAGTTCCTTAGAATGATTTTGGTGATCACTATTGTTATGTTAGAGTTTAAGTAGTAGTCTGCCACATCACAAAATGTATCTAATGTGATCCATGCTGTAGAGAAAGATATTGCAAGATGAGGAACATTTAACAGGGCATCTCTCCATATGCAGTTATTTTATGCTGTCTAGTCCCATATCTGTATGCTGAAATACTTTTCCCTCGCTTTAATTATAAGATTACATATATCTTGGACAAACAGATATGGAGAAAGGGGAAGCCCTACGTGACACTGCAGCAAGTTGAACGAACCAGAGGTGTGTTCATGCCTGACTTCACCCTGCAGTATGTTAAAGTGGCAAGAGAGCTGATCACAAAAAATAATGCAGAGACCAAGACAGGCAACTTGAGTGCACATACTCAGATTCACCAGTACTCCAAATCCAAATGTTCAGCATTCCAAATGAGTGCTAATAAAAGTTTGGATTATCACCTTGTGCCTCCTTATTGTGGTACTGAACATTTGGATTTGAAGTATCCAGAGAGACGTTCCTCATCTGTGTAATATGAATACCAGTGATCTGTTCATTGATGGCAGCTTGTGAAATCCCAGCTGTAATCCATGGACCTGGGTTTCAAAACAAACAAAACATGACTTGAGTTGGGATACAAGCAAATCAGATCCAAAGCTGACCACAGATGGCTTATCTACCCATCTTCTCCAGAGAGATAAGGCAACTGGTACAGTTTACCGAAAAACTGTTTTATTTAGTATTGATAGATGGATGAGCATTCTTGTAGCCAAAACTTAATGATCCAACTCTGTACTATGCCTATACACCAGACTATGTCTTATGTCTGTAAATGCAGAGTTAGGCCAAAGATCCTTAGAAACCTTTGGATAAAGGGTAGCACACTGTGCCAGCTGCATTTTGGGCACATAAGACATCACTAATGAAAGATTCATTTTTTACGACCTGATCCCTTACCCTATCAGTTTTGGATTACAAGGTTTCAGCCTTTAAGCTTAAAGGATTATAGTCATTTGCTGTTGTGATAAGCTAATATAATTTAGTATCAGTCCTATCCTTGCCAACTATTTAAGGCAAGCACCCCACTATAGCCTGGAACTATGATGACAGAGAGAAGTTTGTGCTTTTAACTGTGTTTATGGCATCTGAAGTCATAGGCTCTAATTCATCTGAAAATGCCTTAAAAATGCTACAGAGGGCTTCATTCAATCCTGATGATTTAAATGTCCAGACATCTTTGTTAGTGATCCTCCTAAAACAAACACACAATTTTTATTTAATGAATGTACATCTCTGAGCTACACAGTTTGGGAAGGTATGTTCATATATATATTTTTCACAAAAGACAAGGTTTATTTAAAAACTAATCCCCTTTATTAATGTGATTTTTACTCTTGCCATCTGTTTATTCAGTAAATGTACAGCTCTCTGGGTTTCAGATTTGGAAGGTATGTACACAGATATTAATGTGATTTTTACTCCTGCCATACATTTATTCATGCCTTTATTTACCACAACTCTTGACTGTGAAGAATGTTACAAGATCACTTCCCGTTACTTGAATATTTCCCCTAATTTTTGCAGGTGAGTAGTGTGTAAACATTTATCAGTTAACTAATTTTCACTCTTGCCTCAACCTTAATGCATAGCTTGCTAACCTATACATTTCATCCTCCATCCCCTCCGCACCTTTATTGTATGAAGATTTGAGTCATACAGCTTTTGCAAGGACTTAATGATTTGCAGTGTTCTGCTGGTGTTACATAGTTCATTGTTTGGCTTAGTTGATAAGAGTTGTCCTAGTTGTAAGCTCGTCTTTCAAGCAGGTCTATATTAGATCATCGAAACGGCAGAATTTCGAATGATCTAATATCAAACCCAATATCACGAACGCTGAAAATAGCAAAGCTGCACAAAACCGAATTCTTTCCTAGGGAAAGAATTCAGTTGGCTGTTGTTGTGGCTTCGCTGTTTTCAGTGATGCGGTGGAAAGTTACGGGTTGGATTAAGTTGTGTGTGTGATTGTGAGGACATTTGGGTTACGGTGCAGGTTGGGTGAGTTAGGGTTAGGGCATGGGTCAGGTAAGTGTGTGATTGTAACAGAATTTGGGGTTAGAGGTGGGTTAAGTGAGTTAGGGTTAGGGCGCGGGTGAGGTGAGTGTGTGATAGTGACGGACCTTAGGGTTAGGGTCTGGGTTAAGGTAAGTGGATAGATAGTAGTGTATGTGCAGTGTAGTGTAGGGTTAGATGTAACTTTTAAATGTATGTGTGTGGATTGCTGCTTTTTAATGTGCTTGTGGTGTGTTTTTCTCGGAACAGCAAATTTTTCCCCGGGAAAAAAATTGCTGTTTTGAGGTTTCGATATTTTTAGGGTTTGGGTTTTGCAGTTCAACATTATGACATTCGATAATGAGCCATTTCGATGATCTGATATAGACCCCTTTCAAACAGCTGTTTTGCTTACCTCAACAACAGCTTGTAATAGCTTGCTCCGCAAGTTCTCCTCTAATAGGGACAGCCTTCAGGATGTCTCCAGTTATGTGCGATGGGTTTCCACTGGACAGTCTTTGTCTGCTGTATATTTAATGGCAGTCTTCACACATAGGTTCACAGGTGTTTACTAGGCTAATGGCCCTGGAGCCTTTACAAACCTAGCCCATAGGATTACCCTGACATCGTGCCACCCGACATTAATTCCCAGTGCCTCTGTTGAGTAGAGCCACTGGAGTGATCCCTGGGGTGAATTTTCTAATTCCCATCCACTCATCAAGCTTTCTCTTGAAGAGGGCCAGTGAGGTGCTCTGTTTGACATGTATGGGAAGTCTGATCCATAGCATGGGCAGTCTCTGGGTTATGAACCTGTCCCTCCAGCATGTTCTGTTGATTGTGCTATTGAGGTTGAGGTCTCTGGAGCATGTGGTGCGGAGGGATTGGGATTTCTTTAGATATAGCATTTCTAACAGAGCAGGGTTAGTCATGGCTTTGTAAGTCAAGCAGAGATCGCCTCTAAGTAGGTGATATGAGACAGAGAGTAGTTGGAGTTTTTTGAGTCTGTCCATATAGGACAACTGTTTAAGGCGAAGGATCATCTTTGTGAGGTACTTTTGCCTCTCCATTTGTTGCAGGTATCTAGTGAGTTACATGCCATATGGGGTATTGTACTCGAGGACTGGCCTAATGAGGGAAGAGAGGGAGACAATGACCTCTTTCTCCCTGGATGTAAAACCTTTAGTAATGAGATGTGCCACATAGAAGGACTTTCTGAACACAGTGGCAATGTAGTGGTCAAAAGAGAGGTTGCCGTCAGTCTGTGTTCTCAGATCTTCTATAACACCTTCTGTGTTCAGTGGACTACCATCATTGTGGTAATTCATGAGAACCAAGTTTTTCCCAAATGGGATGACCACACATTTTTTGGCATCGAGCTTAAGGCCATGGTTCTGACACCAGTCGTTAGTCTCAGTGAGGCCTTTCTGCAGGATGTCCGCATCACTTGGGGAGTTAATAATAGCTCCCAACTTGCAACCATCTGCGAATTTTGTCAGCCAGAGTCCCTTCGTGTTGGCCTGGACTTCAGAGAAGTAGATACAAAACAGAAGAGAAGTAGATACCAAACAGGAGAAGACCCAGGACCGAACCCACTGGGACTCCACTCGTGACTGGTCAGCAGTCTGACGTGGAGTCAGCTACTTTCACACTGTGGGTTCTATTTGTGAGCCAGTTTGCAACCTATCTAGTGATATAGGGGTTGATGCCTAGCTTAGTGAGTTTTTCTATGGTTCCTGAGTGGGGAAAGGTATCAAAGGCCTTGGCCAGATTGAGGTAGGCTGTATGAACCACCTTGCCCTCATCCACAGCTCTGGTGACTGACTCAAAGAAGTCGTCCAAGTTGAGCAGGCATGATCTACCCTTCACAAAACGAAACTGTGTGGGACCCAGAGTTTGGAGATTTCCTATATTGTTATTAGGTCCATGTTGATGCATATCACTCTCGTCAGGCTAATGGGGCGATAGTTCTCAGGGTCTGTAGTCACTCCTCCTTTATGGAGAGGGGATGACTGTAGCATTGCGCAATTCGGTATGGACAAAGCCTGAGGTGAGGCTGTGAATGAACAGGGCACACAGGTGTGGTGCCAGTTCACTCTGTAGTTCATGTAGAACACAGCCAGGGATATTGTCAGGTCCCATAGAAGCTGTATTCTTGGCCTTGGACAGTGCTGTTTTAACTTGTGCAGCAATAATACTGAGTGTCTGGCAGTCTACTGGTATTGTGATTGGGGGGGGGGGTAAAGTTGGCACAGAATCTGTCGGCCAGTATATTGGCAATATCTGTTGGCTCGGTATAGGAGGTAGGATTGTGCAGTTGCTCAGAGCAAATCTGGGTATTGCCATGGAGATTCTTTACATAACTATAGAAGGCCTTATGGTTGTCTTTACTATCTGCTGCAAGTCTGTTTTCATAGCTAGCTTTAGAGGATTTGATGAGGGATCTCAACTTTTTGTTGAGGCTGGTAAGGGAGTTTTTTCCAGTCTTGGGACTTCACCTTATTCCGCATCAGTTTCTTCCTTCTGTTGTGGAGTTTGTTTATGGCAGGGGACCACCAGATTGGCTTCCTTTTTTGGAGGAGAATCTCTTGGTTCTATTGGGTATGGCGAGATCCATGCATTTGTCTACGTCTTCGTACAGTACATTGGTGTATGATTCGGCGGTCATGCAATTATTCCCTATTTGCATGGGTGCTGTGAAGTTAGCCACCTCTGTTTTTAGGAGCCCAAAGTTAGCTTTGGAGAAGTTTTTCTTGGTGGTTATTTTTGCGGGGTGAGGGGGTGAGAGGTGGGAGGGATGTGGATTTCCAAGGTGATCAGTGTGTGGTCAGGTCTAACCAGGGAGGAGTTGACTATTGGTGTAGAGCAACAGTCCCCAATGTTAGTAATGACCAGGTCGAGGATGTTGCTCCCTCTAGTGGGGGTAAGAATGAGCTGGTCCAGGGCATTGGAATTAATGAATTCCAGGAAACGTCGGGCAGGTGTATTGGTACATGAGTAGTTTACCCAGTTAATGAAGGGGGTAGTTTTAGTTGCCCAGTATGAGAGTGTTATGTTGGACCCTAATATTCTCCAGGGTGCTTCAGAACATGGAGTATGAGTTTTTGTATATAGTTCAGGACCTCTAGCATGCTACGATCTGAATCACTGTCTTACCCAATGTTAGCTGCACTTGAAGAATCTGTGATGCGTTATGTTGGGCTACCTGGAGATGTGCACATCCTTTATGAATATGGAAACACCTCCGCCGTTGGAGCTTCAGTCCAAGTTCTGGGGCCGTACGGTGTGGAATGAGTTATAGCCTGATAGTGCAGGGGTGCTTTCTGCTGCTTTGAACCAGGTCCTTGTTGCAGCACAAATGTCCATGTTCTCCATTTTAAGGAGTGCTTCGAGTGAGTGCATTTTGAGATTTAGACTTATAGCATTGAGCAACATGACCGTCAGATCGCATTTGTTTGTAGGTGTTATAGTGGTAATTTGGTCTTTGGAACATAGCCTATAAAAGGCACTATAGGGGTGGCAAGAGCCTTGGCCAGTATCCGGAAGCCCAGGGGTGACAGATGCAGGCCATCTCTGACAAAGCATCGAGGTCTGTCAATCATGTCATCCCAGTCAGACAGATACTGGATCCCCTTGGAATGACACCAGAAACTTAGCCAGTTGTTGAAATCAATAATTTTCTGCTTGTACTGTGGTAGCATTCTGGGTGATGGTAGGATGCTGCTCAGGACTAGGGTCATACCTGCCTGGGCTACATAATCCGAGAGCTCCTCCATGTCTCTTTTCATATAATCCAGGGAGGTACGTCTCAGGTATTTCACACCCCCATGTACAATGATAGAGTCATATTTGTACCTGTTGTTGAGGGACCTGAGTGCATGCATTATGTGGCAGATCCTGGCACCTGACAGGCAGCTAACTGTTACTTTCTCTTTATTCAACCTAGCGAGTTGGACATCAGTGTGCCTCACTATCGAGTCACCTATGACTAGTGTGTTGAGCATGCTGTTTTGCCTTAGGGGCTTTAGGAGAGTTGTGCATTTCATGATTAGTGTTGTGTTGTGGTGGTCGAGTGTGTTTCTGCCTTGGAGGCCTATGCTGTTTGGGTAGATTTTTATTGAGAGCCTCTGCGAAGATGGGTGTGTGATTTGTGTTTTATGTGAAGACAGTGCTGGTGTGTGTTTCGGAGGACTATTTGTTCCATGTGGTGTGGTGCAAGTGTTGACCTTCTCCTCTTGACCAGCTATTCCGGTCTTGACTGGAGGGTGCGTGGCTTCCAATTTGGATATATAAGTGCATCTCTCACAAGTCTGAGTGTTGGGAGATAAGAGGATAGGGTTGTCAGTGTACATGAGACAGTTGCTACATTGCCTCAGGATGCCCAGATTCACCAGGTTAATAGGAGAAAGCACAGGGAACTGACCTTTAGGCATGCATGGAGGGGTGGGCATTAATAATAAGTACTGGAGCTCTTTCCTTGTAGAACATTTAGTGCTAGTAGCACTTTTGTGTGCTACAATAATTGCTACAAGAAGTCTGGTAAAGTGCTAGGCTAATAAGTTAGTAAAAGTGCAGGAGGGGAGAGAACTAGCAGATCTAAGGGAAAAATTGAAGAGCAGACTTTTTGGCACCGCTCAAAAGCTTATAAACAGTCCTGGATACAGCAGATCTGTATCTGGACTCGACTAGTTCCAGGAAAGGCGGGAAACAAGCACACACGTGGACTTTTAAACCAGAAAGTTGAAAGAGATGGAAAAACTGCCCAAGCGGCCAATAAACTACAATTTCTGGGCCAGAAACCACTCCTCTTGTGGAAGATAAGCTACCTAGTGCTTACCAATCCCAGTGATGAGCTAGAATGCATCCCTCCAACACTGAAAGGCTTGGGGGGGGGGCTCAAAAGCTTACAACCAGTCCTTGACATAGCAAATCTGTATCTGGACAAGACTAGTTACAGGAAAGGCAGGAAACAAGCTTAGAACGTTTTTTTTTGTTACAGAAAAGCAGCTAAAACAGCACTAAAAACAATTCAAATGCAGTGCAAGCTAGACCACTTGAGTTGTAGCAGTATTAAAGCTAATACAGTTTAAATAAATGCAATTTATTCAAACTGTATTCTGAACTGAATTAAATTATTGTGTTATTCAACTCGGAACAATTAAAAAGTGCCAGAAAATATACTTATTAGCTGAATATTTCCAGATTGTTTGAGAAGCATGCTCAGTCAGAACACAGGGAGATTCTAGCAATGGTAGATTTTGTTAGTAAAGTGGAAAGGGAGAAAGGAGGAACAGAGATAATTCAAGGTTAAGAAACTAAGTGGGATGGCCTTCTCAAATGTTCTCTCTGTATTAGGTAGAATGAGCTAATGACACTAGACTGGGGGGAGTGACCCAGATCAAAAGTTCGGTAGGGGCTGGCAACTGCAAAGCCACCAAGAAAATTATTAAGTAACAGAAGGTTGAAACCTGAAACAACTTTAAAACACATTGTCAAAAGTCTGGATTAACCAGGTATGCCAGTCGCAGAAGATGAGTCTTTGTGACTGCTTAGTTCACATAATTCTATCTGCTTTGATTATCTGCTTAAATACACAGATTTGCCAAGAGTAAGGACTAATAACTTTGTACTGTCAGCCCAGAATTCCACATATGCTTTGTTTAAAACATTATCTAACCTCTTCAACTATTAAATGTGAGTTTTTAGAAATAAATTGAATAGTTGGGAGGGTGGCCTAATGGTTAAGGTGTTTGCCTTACAAACACAATGTGAAGGGTTTGAGTCTCACAAGGGATAATTGGTTAGGCTTAAAATGGCTTGCAAGGGCAGGTAGCCTAGTACTAATCTATGAACCTATAACAAGGTGATGTAAGACCCCTCTATTATGATACTCCATTTTCAGAGTTGTCCACATTTCTGAAATCGTAACAAGTTCATATTTTGCCAGTATCTTCAGTATGGAGACTTTGGTCAACCATTGATGTTATGTTGTCCTCTCTTGCCTTTATTCTTGATGGTTGGGTTCGGAACCGAGCATTGGTTCTGATTTGACCAAATACTAAAGCTTGAGTGCTTTCACTGGCACGTGGCTGCACCCTATCCCAAGATGCATAGTGACAGTTACCCAGATCTCGTTTGCTGCTTGCTGCTTCAAGATTACTTTTCACTGGCTCAGGCTAAGTCCATTTCTTTTTACATTCCTTTAGTGATATTTCATGTCAAACCTTTGATATTGTTAAGTTAGTCAAGAAACTTTAATTTTTGAGTGTTTTGAGCATACTGTTGGTTCTTTCACTGTTATTTGCTGTTACTGTGTGGGCCGTCATTCTTTATCGGGCCTTTCTTTACTATCCGGTCTAATTTTAGTTTTCTCCTTAAAAGAATCCATTTGAGTTAGAGGATTCTTTTTTGTGCCTTTTTACTCCCTAAACTTTGAAGGTTTTGCCATTTTAGTTAGAGGCATCTCCTCGGGTCAGAGGAGATCGTTGTTTAACTTAGAGACCTCAACTCTAGCCCCTTTTTTTCTTTCCCTATAAAAATTTTAAAAAAAATTAATTTTTTGTCTCCTCTCTTGTGTTTGTTGGTGTTTACTGTATTGCATAAGGGCTGTACATTATAGTTGTGTTTTTCTTAGCATTGTTGACTATAGTTGTGTCTAATCATCATGTGTAAGGATTCTACAAAAGAGACAAAACAGTCTGTATTGAAAAAGTGAGACTCGTGCTTTCAAAAAATGTCATGGACAGATAGGCACACTGGATGTGTTTATTGTTTAGGAGCCGTTCACCTGCAGGATTCCTGTTCTGTATGCCACAGCTTTAGCTCTAGGGTCCTGCAGGAGCAGAAAAACAAACTGACCCTCAGGGGCTTGTTAAAGGGAACTTTTGAGACTGTCGGCAAAGGGAATTGGGCCTCAAAAACTTCTGGTAGGCCCTCTAACAAATCAGCTTCTTCAGTTCTGGTTTCTGAGCCAACGAAGAGGCCAGAAAAACCAAGTAGCTTCAGATCTGAAGTCTGTTGGGTCTGGGAAGTCTAAATCTGCCTCGGTTCCACCTGTGTTTTCGGAACTGACTCAGAGCCGAAAAAGGAGCCGGTCACCACCCTTGGAGCTGGTCTGTTCGGTGCCACAGTCACCCCTTGTGCAGTCGGTGGCTGGTAGCCATAGATCACCCACCCATTCCTCTCGATCTTCCAGGAGTTTTTCGGACGATGATGTGGAGCAGGTGGTTAAGAGGTTGCTCCGGGCACTGGCCCTAGCAAAAATTCTCTTGAGCCTAGCCTAGCAAAAATTCTCTTGAGCCCAGACCAGAAGGATAGGAGCCGACTACCGAACCTGCCTTGTCTTCCATTCCTCCTTCAACTCTGATGAGTTCAGAGCCGGAGTGCCTGGATGTCCTTGTGGTGGAACTGTCAGATCTGAAAACTTCTCCCAGTGTCTAGCTTCTGACTTCTGCTCCAATCTCATTGATGTTGCCTTCTATGGAGGGATCTGGGAGCTGACAGTCCCTCATCAGTTTGGGGGGGGGGGGAGTCGAACCGGACCCTTGTCTGATACGACTCTTCCACTCGGGGCTTCGGCGCAGGTGAGTTCGGCGCCCACATCAGCCTCTGAGCCATCATCCTTGGTACAGGGGAGATCTCTGGGTTCCTGGGAGCCAGAGGCTCTCTCGGGCCAGGACCATGGTGCCTTTGAGATGATGAGGAGTGTGCTGCCCTCTAGACTGCTCCACCCTCCGTTCCAGTCACTCTTCCCCCTAAAGGGCCAGTGTCTACCTCCACACCATCCCTCCAGCCCAAGCGTAGAGATCCAATGCCCCAGGATGCCCCAATGGGTGAGCCACTCTCTTCTGAACCCTCCCAAGAGTATCCCTCTGAGGAGGTCCTTCGGAAGAGAACTTGTAAGAGGAAACACCTGGACTTCCCCCAGTCTGTCATGTTGGATACGTACTTAAAGGATTCAAAAGGGTCTCCAAGGTCACCCTCTGAGGATGTCTGCTTTTCAGACATCTTAGAGATCCTGAAGCAGAGAGGTGGCTGGAAGACCCTCTCCCCTATGAAGATGAGTTTGCATACTTGGAGGCATTCGGATCTCGACCCTCCACCTCTTGGGTGTCTCCGCCTTTCGACCAGCTCCATGTTATAGTCAGTCGAAAGGCGTGGGCTCTCCAGAATCTGTGGAAATAGTTCAGAGGAGGCCCAACAAATTTTTTACAGCCCTGGAGGATAAACAGTGTCTGACTAAAGGTGTCCCAGTAGATGCTATGGTGATGGCGCCGGCCACCAAGAAGGAATTAGCCAAAACTTCATCTGGCCATCCGCCGAATAAGGATTCTTGTACAATGGACAGATATGGGAAGCATATGTTTTCTTCAGCGGCCTTTATCCTTAGGTCACTGAATTACTTATCCCTCTTTACTAGACTTCAGAGGGATCTCCTCAAGGAGCTAGGAGATACCCTCCAGGGTACTACAGCTGCAGGGCTACCTAACAAGGTAAACTCTCAGCTTCCTACTTTAAACTCTGTAATAAACTCCTCCATGTGCCTCATTTCATATGCAGCTGATGGAGCGAGCAGGGCAGCAGGCACAGGAATAACTCTGAGGAGAAATTCCTGGATTTGTCTTTGTGAGTTTGCTGAACCCTTCAAGTCTTCCTTTATTAACTGACCTTTTGATGGCTCATCTTTGTTCGGGCCAGAAGTGAAGGAGACTCTTACCAGATGCGAACAAGAAGGCAAAACTCTGTCTGCCATGGGAGTACGTTTTTCCATCTCTATCAGACCTTATCCCAAGGGTCAGAAGGGTGGGAAAATGTGGTTCCAGAAGTCCCAAAGAGCTTCGTCAGACACACATGGTGATTTTTTTCCCCCCAGGGGCAGAGGGGGAAATAACAATGGAAGATGCTGCCCTCATGGCAGAGGGGGTCCGCCGAATCAGGGTGTCAGAGATTCATTCTCTGGTAGGCCGTTCCAGCGCTCCTGAAAGGACGCCTACCTGTCCACCTCTGGTGGCATTTGGGAGATTATCACTGTACCCAAAAGCCTAGCTGGACATCACTCAAGACAAATGGGTACAGTCGATCATACCCAGGGGATACAACATTCCTTTCTGCTTTCCACCCCTTCCACCAAGGTCTATCCCAGACATACCACCAAAGGGATCAAGCAACCCTAGAAATTCAAAAGTTGCTAAGCAAAAGTCATCCAAGAAGTCCCCGCAGACCAAATTGGATCCGGAACTTACTCAAGGTTCTTTTTAGTTCCAAAGAAGACAGGGGACTGGAAGCCCATTTTGGATCTCAGCAGATTAAACAAGTCCGTAAAGAAAACAAAGCTTCAGATGGTGACATTGCAGTCTGTACTTCCTTTTCTTGGAAAAGAAAATTGGATGTGCTCAATAGATCTTCAGGATGCATACTACCACATAAAGATCGACAGGCGATCCAGGAGATATCTACGCGTCCGGCTGGGAGCCAGTCATTACCAGTTCAGAGCTCTGCCCTTTGGTCTCACTACAGCCTCCAAAGTGTTTACCAAATGCATGGTAGTCGTCATGGCTCACCTGAGGCGTATAGGATTCCGAGTGTTTCGGTACTTGGACGACTGGCTCCTAACTGCCACCACCATGCATTTACTGACCAAAGCAAGGGACACTGCCATTCGTCTTTGTTCAGAGCTAGGCATCACTATAAACTTTGAAAAATCTGCCTTGTTGCCTTCACATCATATTACCTTTATAGAGGCAGACTTAAACACAAAAGACATGGTAGCAAAACTTCCTCACGAAAATGAGTACTAACACTACACCATCAGGTATCAATCTTGCCCATGAGAAGAAAGTACAGGCAAAGTTTGTCCTCAAGGTTCTGGGTTCAATGGCAGCTGCAATAACATTTGTCTCACTAGCTCGTCTACACATTAGAGTATTACAGTGGCTACTCTTTGCTCAGTGACCATGCAGGACTTACCTATGTCACACAAGATTCTAATTGTGGACACCTGCAAGAGGGACCTACAATGGTGGCTTCAGTCCACGCAGGTAACCATAGGCAGACTGTTCTTCCCCAACCTGTAGCTACAGTGACTATGGATGCTTCCCAGATATGGGGGGGGGGGCATTATCTGGGACAAGACTGTCCAAGGGACTTCGCAAGAACACAAATACCACTTGCACATCTGTGTCCTAGAGATGAAAGCAGTGCTTCTGGCATTGCAGGCATTCCAGACCACTCTTCCACCAGGTACGATTGCAATACAGACAGACAATATGTCCGTGGTGTTGTACATCAACAAACAAGGCGGAACCAGAACTTTGCCCCCTGTACCGAGAGGCTCTAAGAGTATACAATGGCCAATATCTTCTCAATGTTTTCTGATTGCAGTGCACATTCCGGGGAAATCCAACGTGATAGCGGACAAATTAAGTGGAGCAATTTGTTATGCCTCACTAGTGGTCTCTGAAACAGGAAATTGCGAACCAAATTTTTCGCAAGTGGGGCCAGTCTTGCTGCGGCCTCTTTGCCACGTCCATGAACTCCAAATGCAGCAGCTTCTTTGCCCAAATCCCCCCTCGGGGGAGTCACCAAGAGATGCACTTGTTCATAATTGGCCCCTGGGGCTTCTTTATGTATTTCCCCCGTTTCCATTAATACCCAAAGTTCTTCAGAACGCCAGATCATTGAGTTGCAGGCTAATTCTCATCACTCCGTACTGATCTCGTCAGATTACTGGCCTCAAAGAGATGCCCTACGCAGACCGTCTCAAAAAACTCCAGCTTTACTCTGTTGCATATCGCCTACTCAGAGGTGATCTCTGCCTAACATACAAAGCTATGTCAAACCCAGAGCTGTTGGACATGCTCCACTTAATGAAATCCCAATCCCTCCGAGCTACACGCTGTAGGGACCTAAACCTTGTCACCACAATAAACAGAACATGCCGGAGGGATAGATTCCTGTCCCAGAGTCTTCCCATACTCTGGAATAAACTCCCTATCTATATCAAACAAAGCTCCTCATTAGCACTCTTCAAGAAAATTCTTGATTGGATGGGAAATAGGAAATTCACTCCGGGGATCACATCTGTGACTCTGCTCGACAGTGGCAACAAAGCAGAATACAAGCTTCACCAATTGGATGTCCATAGGCAGTTATGTTTTTACTTACATAGGACTAAGGAATTTAGAATGTCTGACCAATTGTTTCTTTAATTCTCAGAAAATAGAAAAGGAACTTCAGTTTCAAAAGTCACTTTATCTAAATGGCTAACAGACACTATTACTTATGTTTATAACTCTCTGCCAGGAAAAATTCCAGGTCATTCAACTAGATTCTGTCTACTTCCACAGAGTTTATTCCCTTGAGCCACCCGAGAAAAAGGTGCTGGGGGACGCTGTCCCAACCATCAAGAATGAAGGCGAGATAGGACAACATAACATAAGTTATGTACTCACCATAACGTTCCATGTTTGTTGTCCAGATTCCCGCCTTCATTCTTGCATCCCACCCTCCTTCCCCCTTCCTGGAGGATTGAGAGGAATTTTTTTGAAATTGGCTGAGTTCTCTGATTCCCTTTGGGCCTCCTGAGTTGTAGGCAGAGGGTTTGGTTGTGTTCATCATAGTGGGTTGGATAGTCTAGTGAGTGGTTTCTTACAAACAAGATCTGGGTAACTGTCGCTAGGCATTTTGGGATAGGGTGTAGCCCCGAGCCAGTGAAAGCTCTCGAGCTTTAGTATGTGGCCAAGTCAGAACCGATGCTCAGTTCTGAAACCCAACCATAAAGAATGAAGGCGAGAATATGGACAACAATCATGGAACATTATGGTGAGTACATAACTTCTTTTTTTTCAAAGAGAAGTATTAGAGATGTGCCTCTAGCTGTGTAAAAATGTTAAATGCGATGTCAAAGATTTGTGTATAATTTGTGGCAGGATTGTATAATGATCGTTTGTTGTTTTTGTTTTTCTTATAGTGAACCTCATGCACGTTTTTATGCAGCTCAGATAGTACTAACATTTGAGTACCTCCATTCATTAGACCTTATCTACAGAGATTTGAAACCAGAAAACCTTTTAATCGATCAGCAAGGGTATATTCAGGTAAGTATATATACATTTTTACAAGGGAAAAAAAAGTATCTAATTCATTACATAACAGTTTTGGTTCTGGCTGTGCAACTGATGCTGATGTGGTAAGTGGCCTAGCTGCTGGAAGATTGGATGGGGAGTGTGATTAAGCAGGCATCCATCCTTTCTATCTTGGTGGAAGTAAGGTCCTCAGCATTGTCTCCCAGCAATGAACTGAGCAAGTGATTGAAGTTGTTAGGCCAGAAGCTAGCCCAATGCTAATAGGCACCTGGCAGGCACATGTGCAAAAGTACACACAGATTGTGTTCACCATCATGTCATGCTTGGATTCAGCGCTTTAGATAAGAGCTATTAGTTCAGAAATATTACATTATTTAAAAAATATATATAGTACTTACTTTTTCACCTCCTTTTCTAAGCCATTAAGTTCTTAAATCTGTCTTCTCCCTTGGGGTAGCTGACTTTAGTGGCAGTGAGAACGCTGGAAGGGTGGTAGGATAAGTAGTACTGTGGGTGTTGGTAGGGACTACAGATAATGCAATCCTCTGTAGAAAATATGGTAAATAAAATACTTGGCTATTACAAAAATATGTAGGATTCTCAGTTTTGACCTTTACTAACCCAGCAAGTGTATGATATGCACCCGCCCCAACAGACATACTTTATTCTAAGGGAAATTAATTTCATTTCACAGACAGGCTTTACTAATGCACATTTGTCTGATTTGTTCCATAGCATCAGCTTGATCGTCCTCCAGCCTGCATCCCCATATCATTCCATAGGTGGTAATTTATGGAGTTTAGCCTTACCTTAGCTGATTAAAATAAATGCAACGTTGAAACAGTATATCAAGTCAAACTACAAAGAGCTGGAAAAAAATGGAAGAGGCTTTAAACAGATACTCAGATGAGCCAATAAAACAGCAAAAATCAGAGGTCAAAGTGAAGAAAAGATGTTTCAAAAAATGGTAGAATTAGAAGACCAAGCACGTAGGAAAAGTCTAAAATTTTGTGCTGCACCAGAGAAACTAGAAGTAACAGATTGTATTACTTTTATGAAGTTAAAATAAATAGCTGGACTGGCATTCTACAGCAGGAACTGTTAATTGAAAGGGCACACTGTGTGTATGGTCCAAATCTGGGCATGAGAAAGTAGCTAAGTCCTGTATTATGATCTTGACAAACTATGGCAAAGAGGTAAAGTATTAAAAGTTGTAGACAGTGGAGTGCTTGTGGAAAATGATTATTCATTGTACACCAGGCAGAAGAGAAACAGATTTATTCCAGCAATCGGGGAATCATACCTCTCAACCTCGTAGTGCATGAAATCTGGACAGAGCCTGAAATAATTTGGGGACAGAGGCCCAAAAATAGCAACAGATTTTAAATATTATTATTACAAATGTATACAGTTGCTATGACTTGGATTTGTGATGGGATGCATTTTCTGAAGGATATGAAGTGTGAAACACTTGTGAAACTCAAATATAAACCATTATTTAGTGAATTCAGTCCTCTGTGATTTGCTAGAAAACCACAGATTTTATGAAAAACAGACGAACAATAGGAGGCAAAAATCTAGTCACTGAGAAAATCTGGACAATTGAGAAGTTTGCATGGAATGTCAATAAACAAGTTTGAGATTCAGGCTGCTATATCCATCTCTCTTCAAAATATTTTTTCCTGGAGGGCCAAAGTCTTTTTGATGTAGAACAGGCTTACCAAGAAATACAGCAATTTGTCCAACAAAAAGTGAGGCATCAAGCAAAAGGGAGCTCTGCTTCTTATTCTCATAATAATAAAGCTCATGGAGAGACTTGGCTAGTGAAACCTTTCCATTGTTCCAAAGGAAAATGCTTGAGAGATGGAAAAAAGCAGAGGTGTTGACTAGAAGAATCAGGAGTACCTTTGAATTGAAACAGTCTGAAGCTGGACGATGGTTTTGAACAGGAAGAAGACCAGCAGCACCGAAATTAGTAAATAAATTTGAGACTGCTGTATAAGAAGTGGAAAGTGTGGACTTTTGATGACTTTGTTAAACTTGTAGGGAGATGAGAGGTATGTCTCTCTCTCCATGTTATTAATCTTTGAAGGATACTGAGGGGAGAGGAAATGGAAGGAAAAGGGTAACTGTAAGTAAACAATTTTTGTTCTTAATAGTCTTGCTATGAAACCTTTCATGATATAAACTGAATATTTTATAGTAAAGCATTTTTAGTTGTATGTGATAAAGGTGGTAAAGTAAACAGCTGCCTTTTTTAATTCTTTTCTTTCTTTTTTAATGTTAAGAAATGTAGGCATTACAATGCAAAAAGAGAAAAAAAGGCTAGACAAAAGTATGGTTAAGTTAATAGGCTATAATCTTGGGTTGTTGAGGCGAAAGATGGGATACAAAAGTACACATATTATAATATATGCAGAGCTGCTATGTTTTCTCTTAGTTTTGCATAAGTGAATGTCTAGATTAAGACCCTTGGCCTTGGTTTAATCTAATAACAAGTTTTAAGTGGAAACAAGCAAATAAGAGAACACTAAATATATTGAACAGTTTTCCTTTAGCAGTAAATGTTTCAGCTTGTCTTTAGAAGCCTGCAGCTGAGGACTACATTTTTTATCTTATGTTCCCATTGAGACAAGCTGATTATAGGGCAATAAAAAAAGCCAAAGTACTGTTTCTTCAAGGCTAAATGTTTTAAATGTTTTCTGAAAGCATTCAAATTGTTTTTCACATCTGGGAGGGGAATAAAGATACAAAATAACAGACACCAATTAGTGCAAGTAGAAGCACAGGCAGTAACATATATCTTAATGTGGATAATCTCAGCTTTAGATTCGTTAACACATGTATTTGTAGCTATATGTTTGAGACAAATGTTCATATTAGGAGGGTTAAGCCTCATTATTTGAATATGTACATAGTTTTGTGTGTTTTACTAAGTTAACAGGTTATGCGAGTGTTCTGAGTGTGTTTGTTTTTTGCTTAAGAGTTTTCATTAAAACAAAAAGTCTTGCAAAATGTTATATTGGCTCCAACGATCAACCTGAGAAACGTTAGTGGGTGCTTCTATCACAAAAGCAGGAAACGGGCATTTAAAAATCTGTCAGATATAATAAGTGGGGATAATGACTTCTATTCATAATGGTGAGATTTTCCAAATTATCGTGGAATGTGAATGGTCTCACAGGTATAGACAGAAAGGAAAGAAAAATTATATTAAGGAATGCAGAGGGCAAATAGAAATGCTGCAGGAGATGCATTTGAAAAGAACTGAGCAAATGAATTTGTTAAAGGATGTCAAAATGGATTTTCATCAGAGTATCAGGGACACATGAAAAGAGGAGGACTTGCATTAATTGCTAGAGGAGCTCCAGTAGCGATAGAACCATGACAAAATGGCAGATTTGTGGTAGTAAGGGTCTGCTGACAAGGGATGAGAATTACACTGGCATGTATTTACATTCCACCTAAAACTGCTATTATGGAGGTTTGAAATTTGGGAAAAAATAATCCGCTTTCAGCAGGGAATATTACTTATAGGTGAGGACTGGAATTTGATTTGCAGTAATGAGGATACATTGGGGGGGGGGGGGCTAAAAAGGAAAATGTAACAAAATGGTAGATTACTGAAGAAATTTATGAAAATATTTGGTACTGAAGATCTGAATAGAGTAGTAGGAACTCTGAGATAATTTACATATTATTCCCCAAAGTACAATAACTGGGCTAGACAGAAATTATATTTCATAGGAACATGTGCATTTAATTGAGAACTTTGATGAACATCCAGTACCTATTCCAGATCATGTACCAATAATTACCAAGATAAAAATGCAAGGAAATGAAGTAAAATGGGACACTGGCACTTCCCTACTTACCTGTTAAAAATAGAGGTATTTAAGGAATGGGTAGTGGAAATTATTTGGGAGTTGTTAGGGAAGACAGAAATCACTCCAGAAGTTATAGCTAGTGAGTGGAATATAATGAAAGTGGAGTTTAAAAATATTGTAGAAATAAAAGTTGGTATGGTCAAGAAGTAAGAATTGTTTAGAGAGGTTGACAAAGGTTAAAGTATTTCAGAATAAGGGGAATCTCACAAAACAAGAAGAGGCATAGTTGCAGAGTGCTAAAGCGAAAATAAGGGTGTGCCTAGATAATATGCATTAATTTATAAAACTTTCTGTTAAGCAGCTATTTTTCAGTAATTACTCCAGAACACAAAAACTTTTGGCACAATGACTTAGATGACAGAAAGTAGAAAGGATTGCTGCCAAGCCTATAATGAGAAAAATAACCAGACATCTTGTAGAGATATTTTGAAAATTTTATGAAAATAGTATAAAGCAGAAAAGGTGGGGAATCAAGAAAAAGCACAAATAAAAATATTTATGGAAGATTTAAATATGCCAAGAATAGAGGTAGATTAGGCTCAACAATTAACAGTTAAGGTAGGGGGAGATTAGATAAAAATGGTGATGTATAACCAATCTGTAGGAAAGTCTCCAGAAATAGATGGTATTCCAGTGGAAGTTTGGAAGCTAGGAGGAAAGAAGGTAATGAAGAGCTGGAAGGTTTTGCTTAACAGTATTGTAAAAGGAGGAGAAGCACCAACATCCTGGAGGAAAGCTGTGGTGGCTGTAATACCTAATGATGGTAGAGATCATTAGAGCCAGCTTCATATATGCCAGTTTCAGTTTTAAACAATGATTATAAAGTGGTTGTTATAAAGGTTAAAAGAATGGCAGATGCATTGCCAAAATTAATAAATATAGATCATTGTGGTTTCCTTGGAGGGGATAGAAACATTTGACAACATTAATAGAATGATGATCCAGAGGGAAGCAGAATGCAAGAAAATACCACTGTTGTTGGTGAGTCTTGATACAAAGAAACCATTTGACAGAGTAAGCTGGGATTTTATGAGTAAGACAGTGGAAGCATTTGCATTTCCTGATGCAAGTGATACAAACAATAAGGTTAGTTAGGAGGATATATGAGGGATCAGAGTCAAAAATCAAAGTGGGAGGGTTCTTCTCTTGTAAGTTGTCTTAACAGAGGAACCAGGCAGGGGTGGCCTCTTTCCCCTTTATTATTTGTGTTATATTTAGAACCATAGTCAAAGAAAATAAGGGACTCAGAAATTCAGTGATGTCATTGGTGTAGTATTCAAGAAAAGTTAGCTTTATTTGCTGATGATATTTTTACCTGATAAAACCAGAAAAGGACATCCCGGTGTTGTGGAACATTCTGGGACAATTCTGTTTTTTTTTTTCCATTATGCGATAGCATTGTTTCCTCACAGCAAGAGGTTCTCCCGTTCGATTCTCGGCTTGGGTTGGGAGTGCCTTCTGTGTGGAGTCTGCATGTCCTCCCCGTGGTCGAGTGGGCGTTGGAAAGACATGCGTTCAGTGGGCATGTCTTCATTGAAGGTTGAGCGTCGGGCTGGCAACTCGACACCATAAAAAACAACTGCCAATCATTAGTGGACCGGAGTTCCACTGTGGCGACCCCTAACTGGGAAATGCCGAAAAACAAACAACAATATAAAATTAATGAAGAGAAAACAAAGGTTATAGCTCTAAACATTGTAAGTTATTTATTTGTCTTTGTTTAACGGGAATGTCCGACTGGGTAATAGACCCAGAGAGAAAAGCTCAGTTTGCTTACATTGCATTATACTAATTTCCAGTCAAATACAAGAGTAGTTGCATTTCTATTTACATTAACAATAGTTACATTTCTGTTTACATTTATACACAAGCAGTAGTTGCTTGTATACATATACATTCTAAGATTTTACAGAGGTGGAAGTTACTAAAGAAAAAGCACACATGCAACTTAGTGGATTGTACAAGCAGCAATTATGTGTAAAAATTGTTTCGTCATTTCAGTAAGTGGTTGAGAATGTTATGTTTAAAGAGGGTATATCGATGTGTTGTACAGTGAAAATGTTTTAACCCTGTGATGAGCATGTACAGGACCAGGATTGGTTAAGCAGTGGTTTAAAACTACTGAGTTTGGCTGAGAGAGTTATTTGCATGGGGATACTATTCCAGAGTTTAGCAATGCATTGGGAGTAGAATGGGTCTCCTGTAACATTGTTTGACTTATTTGTAAGTAATAAGAATTTATTACTAGAACTGAGATCCCTTGCTGGACAGTAGGGTAGTTATAAGTTTTGTAGTGCAGGGCATTTTTCTGGAAGATGAATGAGTTTGTGTGTTGTAGTCGGTTGTGAATATGTTAGTTGTGCAGTTCAGGCCAGTTTAATTGCTTTAAGCTAAGATAATAGTGGGTCCTATGAGGTTTATTGCGGCAAAAATACCTGTTTTATTGTAGCAGGAGGCATGTTCCTTTGATTATTGTATATGTGTGTTAGGATAGGAGCGGCATAAGAGAGTCGGCATTAAGACAGTGGTGGCTAGTGATTTTCTTGCTGTATCTTTAAGGAATCCATTGATCTTATGTACCCATACATGAATCGGTTCAGTAATATATGGGAACATGATAAAATTAAGTATTTAGGAATATAAGTTAAAAAGGACACTGTTATGGCAGCTAAGGATATGTGGGAAGAGACCAAACAAAAGATAATATAAAAACTAAAACTGGAAGCTCTTGTCTATGGATAGAAAGAGCAATATAAAAGCAGTAAAATGTTTTTAATCCCTTTCGTTTTATACAAGTCAGGCATATTTTTAACAACCAGAGGAGAAGTTGTGGATTGTAATTAATAAAAAGTAGAAGGATTTTACCTGGTAGAGAAGTGGGCAAGAGTCAAGGGGATAAGTTGATCCTTCCCGTAGAACACAGAGGTTTAGGATTATCTGATTTGAAGGGATATTTTTAAAGCCACAGACTTAAGGCTTTTGTATATAACACATGCAGAAAGCTGCAATTCAAAGTAGAAAGGTATGATGATGAAGTGGGGGGCATTCAAGAAATAAGGAAAAGAGTGGGATTTTGGATGCAGATTCTTAAGGAAAATAACAGTCATGCAGAATGTCATGTTCATAAAGTAGCAGAATGTATACTAAGAACCAAGCCAATATAGGAATGGAGAAAGGAGATTGCCAGTAGGGATGATTGCAATTAAGGGTACAGAGAATAGGCAAGTGGGGGCTGGAATTTACTGGTTGAAGCTGGCAAAGGAGCCAAGGTATTGGGAGCACATTTAGACAGGGAAAGGTAACAGAATGGGAAGAGACACCAAGAAGACATTTGAACTGCAGGCTAGAAGCTACCTTTCCTGTCAAGGATTGATATCTAAAGTATAGACTAAGAGAAAGGGATAGGGAAATCCTAAATGAAAGGCCTGCACTGGTTGAGTTTTTAGTTTAATCTAAAACAGAAGTTGCTGTTAAAAGGGATAATTAATAGGGCATATAAAATTTTGCACAATACCTATAGGAATCAATCAAAGGAGGTCAGAAAAGTTTGGGAAGGGAGATTACATAAAGGAATTCACAAAGAAACAATGGTAGAATAAGTTTATGGCTTACAAACATGCATCAAAGGCTAGAAGATGTAATATTTTTCATGGAATTGTTTGCATAAGTACTTTTATACTGCAAACAGACTGCAAAAAAAATTTTCCTCAGGTAGATGGCAAATGTTAGAGGTGTAATGAGGGAAAAAAGAGGTACCTGGGAGCATATATTTTTGGAGTGTAATGAGTTGGTAAATTTTAAAAATAAGAACCAAGTAGAGTATGTATCCCATGCGACCATACAAATATAACCAAACAAAGAGGTCAATGTAGTCACCGGCGCTGTCATGCACAAGCAAATTCTCACTGCACACTATAAAGCAAACAGCTTTACTATTTTAAATGGGAACATTTTAGATTACTTCTTATTTGGATTTAACAAGAACAATCATGATAGGGTAAGTGTGAGTGAACATACAAATATGATATTAAAGACAAAACAAAATAATCTGTCTAGAGGTGACATGGATTACGCTGAAGGGAAAGTGTACCCATTTAAAGACAATAATCATGACAAAAATATTGAGATTACACCATACCCCAACAGTACAAGTTTAGATGCTGCTGTAGATAATGGACATGTATTAGATTCTTTGGACAATTTTGATGGATACACCAATTCTTCTGAACAAATTAACCCTTTAGATTTACCTCCCCCAGGAGGTCAGATAGGTTAAGAAACAAGAAAGGTTGCCCAGACCCCTGAACCCCAAATTCAAGAACTTTTCATCACCAAATGGACAGGGGGAACTGGGGCAGCAACTGTGGCCAAATGAGACAGGGAGGAAGGAGTCGGAACAATTTTTAGATTATATAATATATTGTTGAATTGGAGGGCAAAACTGTTACTCGTAATGGTTTTACTATTTTTAATTATAATCATTTGACTGTTGAACCGGGACATTTTTCATTATTTGAAAAAAGCTTTAAGTTTGTGCCTTTTAAAAAGACAAATATAGTAGATGTTATTGTTGATTTGAAACTTTTTACAAGGAAACTGAATCTAGCAAAAGAGAAAAGTATTTTCAGTCTAACTCTGAATAAAACTGTCAGGTTATTTGAGAAGGCATATGAAAACAACCTTTACGCTCTCTGTACAAACAGAGATTTTTTTTAATTTGACTAAAGAGCGTAATATATTAGAGGATTTGACTAAGGGCAAACCTATCTGAGTTATGGGTGGAGTGGTTCTGATGGATCAGATTATGTAAGAAAGATCTTTGAGATGTCATCCTGTTTATATGTTGCCGAGAACATCCAGCCAGCATACAAAAGTCTAAAACTACTGTAAGGCATGTGCGGTCATAAAGTCATATCTGGTATATAGCAGACGTTGGCACGTAACTTCCTCAGAACTTTCTGCCGGTAGTCTGAACTTCTTCTCCAGTTGTTCTCTTGTCAGCAAAGTTGCATATTCCGATTCATTTAAGTGCCCCATTGGGTTTTTTCTTACTCTTGTTTGTGCTACTGTTGTTTGCTGAGGTTACATGCCTTCTAGGAAGGGCAAGTGTCAATGTAGATGGCACATTCCACATAAGGATTCTCATGATCTATGTCTCTCTTGTCTAGGCCCTAACCACACTCATACCTCCTGTGGTGTTTGTTAGGCCTTTGTCACAAAGACTCTGTGTAGTCATCTCGCTTCTCGTAATCCATATCTAGAGAACCAACACCTTAAGCGCTTAGCACACAATGCTATGGAATGTGGGTCAGGTCCTTCAAGAAAGCCTGCTCTGAAGACGGCCAAGAAATCCAGGCCTGATGTTTCTGTTGCTCCTCCAATTCTGGACATTTTTCCTGAGGCCGATTTTGGCCTAGAGACCTGTTCGGAGGTAGCTGGAGATTCTTTTGCTGGTACTGTTGTGGAGGCTGTAAAGGATCCTGCTAGCATGTCCTCGGGGGATATGCAGACAACCACTTCAGGCAAAGGGGGGAACCCATTGTCTCTGAAGGCCCTCAAGGCATTACACAAATCCTGGTTCGTGAGGACGTCCCTAGCAATATTGTTGAATGCAGGCTGACATTGATTCCCTCATCCTCCCACCTTATGGAACCACTGAAGAAGAAGCAGAAAACTAAGAATTCTTCTTTTCCTCAGGAACAATCCACTGATTGGCAAGCCTTTTCACAAGGACTGTTTAATGCCTTCATGGCCCTTAGACAGTCCACAGGAGTATCTCTTCCTTCTTCTTTTTCTCTAGTTTCCCCACAAAAAAGGGTCAGAATTGAGGACTCCTCTGATGAGGAAGATTCTTCTAGGGATGAGTCTTTAGCAAAATCAGCCCAGATGTTTTTTTCCACTGGGATATGCTTCTGCAGAGGAGGAATCAAATGGGACTGACTCTCCAGGGGAAGATCTTACCTTTGGAGAGACCTTTGTGAAGATGAGAGAATTTTTCAAGTGGGACTGCTCTCAGGTCTCGGACATACAAAAATATATTATAGTCTTTTATAGATGGGATCTCCTTCCCATCTGCAGTAACTCCTGTGCTTTCAGCCTTCATGGATGCTTTTACCTGTGTTACTAAGTGTCCTGACTCTCAACCTCCTGCCCCAAAAAAGGCCAGACAGGTTCTGTGAAGTGCCAGATGATTGTAACTTTTTAAGTCCCCTTCTGCAGACCCAGCTACAGTCTCAGTGGCTGCAGATAAACCCTCTAAGCTTTTGCCTTCCACCTCCCTTCTACCTTCAGACAAAGAGAGCAAAGTAATGGAGAGGTTGGGGGAAAAGTACATACTTCAGCCACTCTGGTCTTCAGGGCCATTAACTACCAGACTCACATGGCTAAATATTCTTTAGCCCTCCTATCTCAAGCCACTAAGCTCCTTTTTGAGCTTCCAGACTCTAACATTAAATCCCAACTTACTTCCATTTTAGGTTCCTCTGCCCAATTGACACATCTTTCTATTAAATGCAGCTATGCTGCACTGGAAGTATATGCCAAAGCAGCTGCATCTGGCTCTTACTTTGGACGTACTCTTGGGTGAGACTCCAGCAACTACCAGATGACATCAAAGCTAAAATTATGGCTGCTCCACTAGATCCAAAGGCTGTTTTGGTCTGCAGCTGCAGAACTTTAAGTCCTTGTAAGAAAGGGCGCAAGGAGCTCCAGGACCTTAAACATATATTTGTGTCACCAGTTTCAAAATTACAAAGGAACTACCCCTCTGAGACCACCTTTGTAAGGAAGCCTTTTAGACCTCCTCCTTCCAAAAGTAAAAAAAAGGTGCCAGAAAACCTTACTCTGCCAAGTCTACTACTTCTACTCCTGTTCAGAAACTGTCCTTTCTGAGCAAGCCAATGTAGTCTGTGACCCCTCTATCCTTTTGTCTTCCCATGCCCCTCACTGCTTGGAAATAGATCACCCAAAACTCCTGGGTTTTTCCATTATCCTCAGGGGATACTTTATAGTATGAAAGACTCATCCTACCTTCAGGGGTATTCCACAACCTCCAAAAGATCAGTTGACTTTCTTTCCTCAGGTAATTCTCACCTTGCTCACTCAGGGTACCATTATAGAGGTTCCTCCTTCCCAAATAGGAAAGGAATTGTACTCAAGAATGTTCCTAGTTCCCAGAAAGGAAGGTTCTTGGAGACCCATCCTAGATCTGTCTCATCTAAACAACTTCTTAAATGTACCTTCCTTTTGCATGCTTTCCTTAAACACTCTACTCCCTCTCATTCTTCCAAAGGCTTTCATGGTGTCATGGACATCAGGGATGCTTATCTTCACACTCCCATTCATCCTCTTTTCAGGAAGTTTTTATGCTTTGCTATTGCCTCCTCACATTTTCAATTTACTGCCTAGCCTTTTGGTCTGTCTGTGGCACCAAGGGTCTTCATAAATTACTTAGCTAATGTCACTGCGTATTGCAGACTCAGGGGGTATTCATATCTTCCATTACATAGAAGACCTCCTCCTCCTCTAGGCTCATTCTCCAGACCTACTTCTACAAAACTTTCAGTTCACAGTATCTCTTCTGGAAAGGCCAGGATTCAGTATCAATTTCCAAAAATCCTCCCCCTCTCCTTCAGAGGCCATGCTTCCTAGGATGCAGAATTCCAACAGACAAGATGTTGGCTTCCTTGCCTCCTCAGAAGGTCTTGTCTCTGACCTCTTACTTCCAAGCTATCATTCCACTCTAGTCCCTGACTGGCAGGGAGTTCCTGCATCTACTGGCCTTTATGGCATCCACTACTCCCATGTTGCCCCTAGCCAAACTTCACATGAAGAAACTCCAGTGGTATCTCAGGTCAGTTTGGATGCAACATGCTCATCCACTAGATTTTGTGATCCCTCTGCTTCCTTGCTTGAAAAAACAGTGGGTGTGGTGGATCTAACAGGTCTCCTTGAATCCAGGACTTTCCTTACAACCCCCTCTTCGGTCTCAGGAGTTGTTCACAGACACCTTGGATGTGGGTTGGGGGACAACCTTTGACTCTTTTAAAGTTCAGGATGCTTGGTCTCCTTCCCAAATGAACGAACACATAATATAAGGGAAATGAGAGCTCTCATTTTGCCCTGCTAACTTTTCATCCTCTTTTTTTCAACCAGGTCCCTTAAAGTGGTTCACAGACAACACCACAGTATGTCAACAAGTGGGGTGGGGGGACCAAGTCATATCTCCTGTGCAGGTTGGTTCTCAAGGCTTGGAAGTTGGCAACTCAATACCAGCTGATTCTGCAGGCAGATTACATTCCTTCCAGTCAGAATATTGTGGCAGACACATTAAGCAGGTTCATGACTCGATCCCATGAATGGATTTTGAATAGGGATGTGTTTCTGGACATTACTCACCGGTGGGTACTCCTCAAGTAGATCTGTTTGCCTCCACTATGAACAGACAGCTTCCAAAGTTATGTGCCAGAGTTCCCAACCCTCAGGCATGGAAGACGGATGCCCTATCATTCTCTTGGAAGGAGATGTTTCTCTATGCATTCCTCCCTTCCCCCTCCTTCAGAAAGTTCTGTTGAAAATTCAACAGGACCAACCAAAAATCTTGCTGGTGACTCCCTTTTGGCCAAGACAGCACTGGTTCCCCCTTCTGCATTTAGCCAAGGGCAGTCATCACACATTACCTCACAGGGTGGAACTACTCACACAGGACAAGGGATCTTTAATACATCCACAAATGTCAACTACTGAGGGTGATAGGGTTTTGATCCCTTTCAGACACCAATTTTCTGAGGATTAGCTACAAGTTCTGCAGGAGGCCAGAGACCTAATACTAGGAAATCCTACATTTCCAAATGGAAGAGGTTTTCTATATGGTGTCTTTCCAAAGATATGCATCCATTGTCTGTGGATATCCCAGTGATTCTGTCTTACCTGTATGAATTACTGAAGACTGGGTTGTCATACTCTTCAGTAGAAGCTCATCTCTCAGCCATTTTTGCCCGTCTGTCTGTGAACCCCCTTTGGCTTCTGAGTTGGAAGTCAAACTTTTCTTGAAAGGCATCCTTCATATCAGACCACCGAGGAAACCAGTTCCACCTTCTTAGGATTTAAATTTTGTTTTGAAAAAAAACTTGCATTGCCTCCCTTTGAACCAGCAGTTTTGTCTTCCCTTCAACATTGTGCTTGAAAGAGCGTGCTTCTTTTGGCAATCACTTCAGCCAGAAGGGTTTCAGAACTTCAGGCCCTTATGTCTTCTCTTTTTACCATTTTTTACAAGGGTAGGGGTTTCTTGCACACTAATCCATCCTTCATACCTAAGGTGGTGAATGAGTTGCCTCTTAATTAGTCTATTAGTTTACCCACCTTCTTTCCCTCACAACAGTCTGCTAGTGAGAGGATCTTACAAACCTTGGATATACATAAACAACTCAGGTTTTGTTTGTTTAAAACCAAATATGTTAGGCAGTCTGACAGTCTTTGTTTCCTACCATCCCAGGACTCTGGGCAGACCTGTTTCCAAGCAGACAATCTCCTTTTTCTATGTGGCTCATGGAAAAACGCTTGCTTCTCCAGTTAAGGCTCATTCCACTAGAGCTGTCTCTTCTTCAGGTGTTTTTTTTCAAGGGTCTGGATACTTCTCATTTCTTAGAAGCAACCACTTGGTCTTCTGTCCATACTTTCACAAAACATTATAAGTTGGATGGTATATCTAGATCTAGAGCTGGTTTTGCAAGGGCTATTCTTCAGGGGTTTGTAGAGAGTGCTACTGCCCCTCCTCCCACTCTTTCTTCTTTATGAGCTGTGTGGTATTCTCTCTCATGCTATGAATACTGAAAC
This sequence comes from Protopterus annectens, assembly GCF_019279795.1. Lineage (NCBI taxonomy): Eukaryota > Metazoa > Chordata > Ceratodontiformes > Protopteridae > Protopterus > Protopterus annectens. Next base: position 757,217,999 of record NC_056741.1, read on the forward strand.
ATATGAATAGAAGGACATAGGATAGTTGTGCAAAATTTTACAATAACCATAGATGTCCTCCTCTTCTGTGTGTTGCAGTATTCTATCCCTCTCGCTTTTCCCCTGATGCTTGCTTGTTTCCTGGATGTGTGTTTTCTCAGTTATTCTCAGGCTGCTGTTCTTCCTGGGGCATTCAGTTCTGAGGACGGTACATGCCAACATCTGCTATATGCCCGATGTTGGATGGGATTCTGTTTGCAACATCACATGTACCTTACATTAGTTTTAGACCTTTGTATACTGGCCAATGTTTGGGGCAGCCTGTGGTGGACTCCCTCAAGTTTTGAATATTGTAACATATAGAAGAAAAGGATATCTATGGTTATGGTAAGATTTTACACAACTGTTCATTATTGCAGGATGATTCTAAATATATTCCATCTTCAAAAAGTGAAATTAATATTGCATATCAAAAAATTGATGTAATTTTGGATGATGCAGTTACTCAAGGGATTATTAGCTTTGAAACCAAGAATTTTCTTTCAGTTAAACAGCCTTTGATTCCTACGATGTTCGGCATCCAAAGAACACACTCAACCTCCCATATAGATTAATCATTTCTGCACAAGATTCTAAGACTTGCAGTTTACATCGATGGGAGATTGAAGAATGTTTTATGAGGAAATTAACCAATGACCTTTTGATGAATAACTGTATTTTGTTACTATTGATGTTATAGACCTTTTCCCAAGTATTCCCCATGACAAGGGACTTGAATACTTCTATGAAGGACTTGTATTTTTTAAATCTTTGTAACATAGAGAATTAAAATTCCTGGTGGAACCTATGGAATTAATGCTGGAGAACAAACGTTTGAAGGTGAGTTTTTAAAGAGGTTGCTATGGTGACAGCTTGTTCCCCCATTTTTGACAACCTTGGTATGCTTATGTGGAAAAATGTTTTGTTCTGCAGTCCTCTTTTCATTCTTGTTGGAATTTGTATTGTAGGTTCTTGGATAACATCTTTATTATTTGGAAAAAAGGTGAGGAAGAAATTAAGGAATTTTTAGAAAATATTACAGATACTACTAGATTTTTAAAATTTACCCACAAGCACTCACTCACTTCTACCTGTTACTTGGATGTTGGTCTGTCCGTCAACGGTAAACATTTTGTTTCCTCCCTTTTAGAAAAAAGTATTTTTCCAACTCATATTTTCACTACAAAAGTTCCCATCCCTTGGCTTGTAAGAGGAATTTGGATAAGAATAAATTTATAAGGGCGGCTAGGGATGATGTCCCAAGACAGTTTATTTTTGAAAGAATTAGAGAAAATGAGATTAATGTTTCTAGAGAGGGGATGCCCAAAAGATTTACTCTCTAATATTTATGCTGATGTAGTAAAAAGAAGGAGGAGGCTAAATTATCCTCCCCTGCTGGGAAATTTTAAGAAAGAGACGGTCCAAAGCACCCTACAGAATAGTGTTCTTGAGTTCCACAATTCGATTGCAATTACATACAGTGATTCTTGTTCTGTGATGAAGAGTATTATTATTAAGAACTGGTCTATGTTGAAAATATATTGTCTGTATTGAAAATAGACAAAGAAGTATTTCAAACAGTAGGAAATGGGCCACAATTTGTATACAAGGCTGATAGTAATATTAAGAAAATATTAGAGTGTGACAACGTGGAGATACAAGTAGGAACAGATAAATGTGGTAATTGAAATTGTTCCTACATTGCCAAACAGGAAACTGTTGTGTTGAACAATTGCTGCCTATTAAGGTAACCTTTGTAAAGGGGAACTGTGAAACTGCTTGCATAAAATTAGACCTGTTAGTAACAGCCTGCATTTCATTGCTGGAACCTGTGTTCTGAGACACTGCCTTCCAATCTATCTGCAAATATACAGAGCTGAGTATATTTTTTGGTTTTAGAGTTTGTACTATTAATTGTTGCTTAGATCTCTGTTTTGTCCCACCCACCCTCCCTATTTTTGGCTTGTAGTTTAAATTTGGTGGCTTTTGCAGTTGCCCTCCCTGTAGTAGCTTTGATCTGGGACACTCCCCCAGTCCCATCTCTTTACCACATTCTACCTAATAAACTTTCTGCACTTGCTTTTAGTCCTTTTTAATTTAATTGCATTTTTTTAATTGTGTGTGGTCTAATATTGCTACATACCCAAGTGTGCTAGCTTGCACTGCATGTGAATTGTTTTTACTACTGTTTTAGCTACTTTTCTGTTAAAAAAAAAAAAAAAAAAAAAAAAACTATAAGCCTGTTTCCTACCTTTCCTGTAACTAGTGTTACAGATACAGATTTGCTGTATCCAGGACTGTATGTAAGCTTCTGAGCCCCCCAAGCCTTTCTGTGTTGGAGGGAAGCCTTCTAGCTTATCAGTGGGGGTGGTAAGTACTAGGTAACCTGTCTACCACATAAGGAGTGGTTCTGGCCCAGAAATTGTAGTTACTGGCCGTTTGGGCAATCTCTTCCATCTCTCTCAACTTTCTGATTTGAAAGCCTGCATTTGCACTTGTTTGTGTCCTGTAACTCGTCTAGTGCAGATACGGATTCTTAGTTTTAGCACTTAAATTTGCTTATTTGTGGTCAGCACTTGTTCAGATCTTGTAAGCACCAAATAAGCTACTAATTACTATAGCACTCAACCTTCCTCATTACCTAGAGGAAAACTGTTTTTGTACTTACTTTTCTCACTTGCTTAGAGAAAACCAGCTCTTGTACTCACTTTCCTCACTTATCTAGAGGAAAATAGTTTTTTATTCAGGCATGTCCAAGGGTCATCTCCCAGTGTTCTCTCCTGTCTATGTGATGAATCTGGGCATATTGAGGCGATGTAGAAATTGCCTGATGTACACAGACAACCCTCTCCTCCTACCACCTAACACTACAACTTGTGAGAGATGCACTTATCTAGCCAAACTGGAGGTAAAGCTCTCTCCAACCAAGACTGAACTTGACGGTCATGAGGAGAAGATAAACATTCGCACCACACCACACTCATCACATAGACTCACTAAATCTACACCACCAAAATCCACACATAGTAACACAAAAACATTCGTGGAGGCTCTCAATAATAATCTGTCTAAGCAACAGAGACCTCTAAAGCAGAAATGCAAGCAACCTCTATCCCCCAGCACAACAGAAATGACACACAGCCCACAGACTCAGTGTGCCACTCAATCACAGCCAATAAGGCAAAACAACGTACTCAACACACTAGTCATAGGTGACTCTATAGTCAGGCACACTGATGTCCCACTCACCAGGCTAAACAAGGAGAAGGTTACTGTCAGCTGCCTGTAGGGTGCCAGGATCCACCACATAACCCACGCACTCAGGTCACTCCACAACAAGTACAAATATGACTCTGTCATTGTCCATGTTGGTGTGAATGACCTGAGACATGCCTCCCTGGACTGCATGAAAAGAGACATGGAAGAGCTGTCTGATCTTGTAGCCCAGGCATGTATGACACTAGCCCTGAATAGCATCCTGCCATCACCCAGAGTGATACCGCAGTACAAGGACAAAATGATTGACTTCAGCAATTGGCTAAGCTTCTGTTGTCATTCTTAGGGGATCCAGTATCTGTCTGCTTGGGATGACATGGTCGACAGACCACAATGCTTTGCCACAGATGGCCTGCACCTGTCACCCCTGGTATTCCGGATACTGGCTAAGGCTCTTGCTGCCCCTATAGTGCCTTTTTTAGGCAAGGTTCAAATGACAAATTCACCACCGTAACAGGAACAGGCAAGCAAAAACTGAGGGTAATGCTACTCAGTGCTAGAAGTCTAAATCTCAAAATGCACTCATTCGAGGCACTCCTTAAAATGGAGAACATTGATATCTGTGCAGTGACTGAGACCTGGTTCAAGGCTCCAGAAAGCCCCCCTGCAGTATCAGGCTATAACTTATACCACACTTTATGGCCATGTAACCTGGACCGAAACACCAAAGGGGGAGGTGTGTCCATATTCATTAAGGATATCCACACCTCCAGGCTAGTTGCTCAGCATAATGCATCCAAGGTTATCCAAGTGCAACTAACTCTGGGCAAAACTGCAATCCAAATTTTAGCTTGCTACAGATCCCCCACCATGCCCCAGGATTCCCACTCCTCTTTTCTTGATGTGCTGGAAAATATTAGAGTTCAACCAAGCACCCTAATAATGGGAGACTTCAACTACCCCACCATTAACTTGGAAAACTACTTGTATACCATCTCCTTAGCTCAACGCTTTCTGGAAGTCATAAACTCCAATTCCCTGGATCAACTTATCCACACCCCCACCAGGGGCAACAATATCCTCGACCTAGTCATTACCAACATGAGTGACCGGTGTTCCACACCTGAAGTCATCTCCTCGTTGGTCCGATCCGACCATAAGCTAATCACCCTTGATTATCCACATCCCGCCCCCACCCCCTGTTAAGGAAACCACAGTAAAACATTTCTCCAAAGCCAACTTTATGCTTCTTAAGACAGAAGTGGTGAACTTCATGACACCCATGCAGATGGACAATACAGTTAACTGCTGAATTGTTCACAAATGCACTCTATAAGCACTTACACGAGTGCATGGATAATGCTATCCCAAACAGAACCAAGACGCCATCCTCCGAAAAAAGGAAGCCAATCTGGTGGTCCCCTGCCATAAACAAATTGTACAACAAAAGGAAAAAACTGTTGCAAAAGAGAGTAAAATCCCATGAGTGGAGTAGCTCTCTGGTCAGCCTCAGTAAGAAGCTGAGATCCCTTATAAGATCCTCCAAAGCTAGCTACGAAAACAAAATTGCCACTAATTCTAAGGACAACCACAAAGCATTCCATAACTATGTCAAGAATCTCGATGGCAACACCCAGATCTGCTCTGAATTACAGCACAATGGCACGAAAATTACAGAGCCAACTGATATTGCCAACATCCTGGCAGATAGGTTCAGTGCTAACTTTACCCCCTTCATCCCCTAAAGGGCCTATATCTATGCAGGAAGAATGCAGAGTCCCTGTAATCACAACTACGCAGGTAAAAGCTGCACTCTCTAAAGCCAAAAACACAGCATCCATGGGACCGGACAACATCCCAGGCTGCGTTTTACACAAACGTCAGAACGAACTGGCTCCCCACTTAAGCACCATGTTCAGTAATAGCCTCGCATCAGGTTTTGTGCCCACTGAATGGCACACAGCAACAGTTATCCCACTCCACAAAGGGGGAGCCACCACTGATCCCAGGAACTATCGACCTATTAGCCTGACGAGCCTGGTCTGCAAGGCCATGGAACGTATCATCATGAAACTCAAGACATTGGTAACCTCCAAACTCTGGATCCCACCCAGTTCGGGTTTGTGAAAAGCAGATCATGCCTCCTGAACCTGATCGACTTTTTTGAGGCAGTCACCAAAGCCGTAGATGAGGGTAAGGTGGTTCACATAGCCTATCTTGACCTCGCCAAGGCTTTCAACACCATCCCCCATTCTGGAATTATAGCTAAACTCACTAAACTAGGTGTAAATCCCTACGTCACAAGATGGGTTGCCAACTGTCTCAGTGACAGAACCCACACTGTAAAAGTTGCAGACTCCAAATCTGACCTCAAAGCAGTGACAAGCGGAGTACCACAGGGTCCCATCCTGGGACCTCTCCTGTTTGGTATCTACTTCTCTGAAGTACAGGCTAACACAGAAGGCCTCTGACTAACAATGTTCGCAGATGACTGCAAACTAGGAGCCATAGTCAAGTCCCCAAATGATGTGGGCATCCTACAGAAGGGCCTCGCTGAGACAGATGCCTGGTGTCAGAGCCATGGCCTCAAGCTCAATGCCAAAAAGTGCAGTGTCATCCCCTTTGGTAAAAACTCTATACCCATGAACTACCACATAGGCAGCAATCTACTTCCAGATTTTAAGTATTTTTTCTTGCATTTTTCGACCATTTGTGTTATTCGACGATTGTTTTGGTCTATTTTATAGTGGTATTACCTGTTTTTCCTGTTTTTATAAGCTTTAATTGTTGGTTGCACTTCTTAGTTTAAGTTTGCTTAAAAGTTAAACTACAGGCTAATACACTCAAGTGTACTAGCTTTTGATAGCATTTAATCGAAAAGCAAAGCATTTATTGTGTTTTCTGTTCTGTCTGTGAAAAAAAACTTGAAAAAAAAAAAAAAAAATATTCTTCTTCTCCTAACTTTCCTGGCTAGTTTGTTCTAGTGATCAGATTTTGCTGATCCCTGGGCTTTGTCTTGGTTCCTGTACTTCTCCATTTTCTTTGTTTGGTCAGGGGAAGTTTCTTTACTCACCAGTGGGAGTGAGTACTGAGCTGCCTGTTTGTCCTCAGAGGAGTGGTTTAAGACAGTAACTTGTAGTTCAGTGGCCATTTTGGGTCATTTCCTGCCTTTTCCAGCCCCCTGCTATAAAGCACGCTTTAGCGCGGAGTTGCCACTAGAGCAGCATCGGGCAGCGCCGGTTTAACAAGGTTAAACTTTTTCTGGCTCCATAAAGTCTGTTCTTCATTTTTTCCCTTAGAACTGCTCTACTAGTAACCTAAACAGTATATCCCTTGACTAAAAAGCGCAGCACTTGTTCCTAAAAGTTTTTTTTTTTTTTTTGTCAAAAATAAATAAATAAATAAAAATAAAAAAAGCTCAGCACTTGTCACTTCTATATTATACAAAGTCCCTCACTTGCGAAACCCCCCCAGGAGTACCCACATCCTTACTAAGTCCTCTCTTATTCAGTCTCATACCTAACTTCTTAATTTTTCTAGCATGTCGAAGGGCCAGATGCTGGCGTCCTCTCCTGCCCAGTTGGTGAATCTGGGAATATTAAGGCAATGTTACAATTGCCTCATGTACACAGACAACCCTCTCCTCCTCCCACATAACACAAATACTTGCGAGAGATGCAGCTATTTAGCCAAACTGGAGGCTGCGCTCTCTCAACTCAGGACTGGCAAGACCAGACAGGAGGAGAAGGAAACTACACACACCATAAAACCAGCCTCACATAATGCTACCACACCACTGAATCAAACACATAAACACACAAAGACATACTCGGAGGCTCTGAGTAAAAATTTACCTAAACAGCAGAGGCCTCCAAAGCAGACACCCAAACAACTGCTACCTCAAGACACCCCACAAGCAACACATAAACCACAAAATCAGTGTTCAAAGCAGTCACAGCCCTTAAGGCCAAATACAACACCAAACATGCTTGTCATAGGTGACTCCATAGTCAGACACACTGACGTCCCACTCACCAGGCTGAACAAGGAGAGGGTCATAGTAAGCTGCCTATCGGGCGCTAGAATCCACCACATAACACAAGCACTTGGGTCACTCCACGGCAGGTACAAATATGACACAGTCATTGTCCATGCTGGTGTGAACGACCTGAGACGTACCTCCCTGGACTACATGAAAAGAGACATAGAGGAGCTCTCTGATTATGTAACCCAGGCAGGTATGACCCTGACCCTGAGCAGTATCCTTCCTTCACCAAGAATGATGCCACAATATAGAGACAAGATGATCAGCTTTAACAATTGGCTTAATGTCTGGTGTCATTCAAAGGGGATCCAGTGTCTGTCTGCCTGGGATGACATGCTTGACAAGCCACGCTGCCATGAGGACAGCTTGCACCTGTCACCCTGGGATTCTGGATATTGGCTAAGGCTCTTGCCACCCCCATAGTGCCTTTTTTAGGCAAGGCTCAAATTCTAAACCTACCACCCTAGAAAACAAAAATGGGAAGAAACTGAGGGTAATGCTGCTCAATGCCAGAAGTCTAAATCTCAAAATGCATGCACTCATGGCCCTTCTCAGTATGGAGAACATCGATGTCTGTGCTGTAACTGAAACCTGGTTCAAGGCTCCTGAGAGCACCCCGGCACAATTAGGTTTTACCTCATATCATGCGTTCCAGCCCCAAAACCCGGACCACACCACAAAAGGAGGGGGTGTATCCATATTCATAAAGGATACCCACACCTCCAGGTTGGTGGCAACGCACAAAGCTTCGGAAACCATCCAGGTGCATTTAACCATAGGCAAAACTGCTCTACAAATTGTAGCATGCTACAGGCCACCCTCTCAAACTCAGGAACCCCACACAGCCTTCCTGAAGACACTGGAGGGTATAAATGTATCTCCAAACACCATCATATTGGGTGACTTCAACTACCCAAATATAGACTGGGAACATTACTCAAGCCCTAACTTTGTAGCCCAACGGTTCCTGGAGTTCATAAATTCAAATGCCATGGAACAGCTAGTCACTGTTCCCACGAGAGGAGAAAATATACTAGATCTCATTATCACAAACATTGGGACAAAATGCTCCACACCGGAAGTATATCCCTCATTGGTGAGATCTGATCATAAACTAATCTCACTGGAAATCCACATCCCGCCCCCACCCCAAACAAAAAAGACCACAGTGAAGAACTTCTCAAAAGCAAACTTCACACTACTCAAGACTGGTGTGGTATCCTTCAAGGCCCCTGAGCCAGTGGAAACCACAACCCAAGCTGCGGAAGCCCTTACAAATGCCTTCTATGAACACCTCCAGGACTGCATGGATCAGGCAATCCCAAATAAAACCAAGACTCTTTCCACAAAGGGCAAACATCCAGTCTGGTGGACCCCTGCCATTAACAAACTTTACAGTAAGAGGAGAAAGCTATTACATGATAGAACAAAATCCATAAAAGGGAAGTCACCCCTGATCATTATTAGTAAAAAAATACGAGCACTCATAAAATCAACTAAGGCCAGTTTTGAGAGAAAAATTGCCATGGATTCAAAGGACAATCATAAGGCCTTTTTCAGCTATGTTAGGAACCTGGGTGGAAACTCCTAGATATGCTCAGAATTAGTCCAAAATGATACAAAAATCACTGAACCCACAGACATTGCCAACATACTGGCAGACAGGTTCAGTGCAAACTTCACCCCTCTCCCCTAAAGGAGAGATAACTATCCCAGCGGAGTGTAGCCTCCCAGACATCTCAAATGTGCAGGTGAAAGCTGCTCTCTCTAAAGCTAAAAACACAGCATCAATGGGACTGGATGGTGTCCCCGGCTGTGTGCTACACGAGCTAAATGAGGAATTAAACCCGCACATAAGGCAGCTGTTTAATCTCAGCCTTACCACAGGATACGTGCCCAAGGAGTGGCGTACGGCAACTGTGGTCCCACTCCACAAAGGCGGTGCCTCTACGGACCCTGGTAATTACCGCCCCATAAGCTTAACAAGTCTAGTCTGCAAAGCTATGGAGAGGATCATAATGGAGCTCATAAACAAAGATATAGGGGACATGCAGACATTGGATCCGACCCAGTTTGGCTACGTCAAGGGCAGATCATGCCTTTTGAACCTGGTCGACTTCTTCAAAACAGTCACCAAAGCCATTGATGAGGGAAAGACAGTCCATACAGCCTACCTTGACCTTGCAAAGGCTTTCGACACAATACCCCACTCGAGTATTGTAGAAAAACTTACCAGCTTAAATGTAAACCCATATGTCACAAGATGGGTTGCAAACTGGCTTAAGGACAGAACCCACAGGGTTAGAGTTGCTGGCGCTATGTCAGACTCCAAGCCGGTCACAAGTGGTGTCCCACAGGGCTCGGTCCTTGGCCCCCTATTGTTCGGCATCTACTTCTCAGAAGTACAGGCCAACATGGGAGGACTTTGGCTGACAAAGTTTGCAGGCGACTGCAAACTGGGCGCCATAGTGGAAAGTGCATCAGACACGGATATCCTTCAGAAGGGACTCACGGAAACAGATAGCTGGTGCCAGAGCCATGTCCTGAAGTTAAACGCCAAAAAATGTATAGTCATACCCTTCGGGAAAAACAAGGTAACCCCAAGCTACCATATAGGCGGCAATCCACTAAGCACAGAAGAGGTTATCAGGGACCTGGGGACCCAGGTTGACAGTGGCCTTTCTTTTGACACTCACGTTGCTAAAGTGGTTAGATAGACCTTCTACATTGCCCACCTGATCATGAAGGGATTCACAACCAGATCTAGTGAGGTCATTGTTCCCCTGTACTCTTCATTTATCAGACCAATGATCGAGTACAATGCCCCATTCGGGATGTATCTCACCCGACATCTGCAGCAATTGGAGAGACCCCAAAAGTTCCTCACCAAAAGGATAAAGGGACTCCAAAATCTGTCATATGCTGCCAGATTGAAGAAACTCCAGCTCTATTCAGTCGCATACCGTCTGCTCAGAGGTGACATGTGCCTGACATACAAGGCCATGTCCAACCCGGAATTAATGGACATGCTCCACCTCAAAAAATCCAAATCCACCAAAACCACTAGAGCAAGCGACTTAAACCTTAGCACGGATATAAATAGGACGTGCTGGAGGGATAGATTTATCACTCAGAGACTCCCTATGCTGTGGAATAGAGTCCCGGTCCATGTGAGGCAGAGCACCTCGTTGGCTCTGTTCAAGAGAAATCTTGACCTGTGGATGGGAGATCGTAGGTTTACCCCGGGAATCATCTCTGTGTCACTGCTGGACAGAGGCACAACAAACTAATGGGCACAGTATTTTTTCATATAAGGGGTGGCGTAAGCCACAAAACTTTGGGCTAGGCTTATAAATGCCTTAGGGCAGATAGCCTAGTATAAACCTATGAACCTAAGAGACCTTGGGACCCAGGTGGACAGTAGTCTCTCCTTTGATAGTCACATCGCCACAGTAGTCAGGAAGTCCTTCTATGTGGCACACCTCATCGTAAAAGGGTTCTCATCCAGGAAAAAAGAGGTCATTGTTCCCTTCTACTCGACACTCATTAGCCCAATTATAGAGTACAACGCCCCTTTTGGAATGTACCTCACAAAACATCTGCAGCAGCTGGAAAGGCCACAGAAGTACCTCACAAAGAGGATTACTGGCCTCAAACAAATGCCCTACACTGACCATCTCAAAAAACTCCAGCTTTACTCCATAGCATATCGCCTACTCCGAGGTGATCTCTGCCTAACATATATAGCTATGTAAAACCTAGAGCTGTTGGACATGCTACACCTAAAGAAATCCCAATCCCTCCAAGCTACATGCTCTAGGGACCTAAACCTTGCCACCACAATAAACAGGACATGCTGGAAGGATAGATTCTTGTCCTAGAGACTTCCCATACTCTGGAACAGGCTACTCATCTATGTCAAGCAAAGTTCTTCATTAGCACTCTTCAAGAAAAATCTTGATGAGTGGAATGGAAATAGGAAATACACCCTGGGGATCACTTCAGTGTCTCTGCTAGACAGTGGCACAGGAAAATAACTTTCTTGGATGGCGTAAGGCAGGGAACCTTGTTGGTTGGGCTTACGTAGGCCCTTGGGCTGATAGCATAGAACCTACCTATGAACTAAGGGGCTTATTTATATGGCCATTTGTGGGGTCTATATTATAATCTTGAAGGTTTAAAACTTCGAATCACTAAAGATCGAACTTTAGTGATCGAAGTCTTAAACCATCAAAACCAAAAAAAAAAAAAAAACTAAATTTAAAAAAAAAAATGAAATAGTGTGTACCCCCCACACCCCCCCTGCTTAAATATACCAGCACCAGGAACCCATTACTTTGAAGTAAACAGAAATCTCGATGTAGTGTGCTTTTGGTATTCTCGTGTCGACAGTATCGTATTCAATATTGTCAGACTTCGAGATTTTAATATAGACCCCCATTTGTGAGCAGTGTCAGACATATGTGGGCAAAACAGAAAGGAATTTTGGTAAAAGAATATATGAACATATGTATGATATTAGAAAAGAAAATGTAAATAATGTTGTACACAAACACTCTCAAACTTGTCAAGGTTTTACCAAATTTGAATTTGGAATTCTGGAAACAGCCCAAATATTAGAAGTGGACAGGGGGAAAATCAAAATGAATATAGAGAATTAGTGTGGCAAATTTGGTTGGATGCTACCACTCCCCTTGGTTTAAATTAACAAATTTCAAGTTTATCCTGTGTTAAAAATCAGAGCAGCTACATTATGAAGATGTTGTTGTATATTACGTTTTACTGTTTTCTACCTTTGCTGATTTATATGAATTTGTATGAAGTGTTATAAAAAAGGTTTTACTGATTTTGATGTTTTAAATAGTTTTATTGTTACAAATGTTTAACTAATTATTGATGGACCAATCAATTTACAGAATATTTAAACTGTTTTGTTTATAATTTGAGACGTTCTGATGGAGTCCAGAGGTTGCTGGGATGAAAGTGTCTAACATTTTATTTTTGAGTAAATCACTACTGTATTCAGTTCAAGCTGTTTGCTTTATAGTGTGCAGTGAGAATTTGATGGTCAGTGACAGTGCCGGTGACTATGTGGACCTCTTTACTTGGTTGTAAGATTTGAAAAATACCCTACAGGGTACTCAGTCAGGAATACCTGGTGAGCAAATGAGTCTAACTAAGGAAATTATTTTTTTTAAGGTGGGATACAGGATCAGGATCTGAATTGCCTAGACATGGTAAGGCCATGTTTAATTCTGATGGCTGACAAAGAAGCAATTACTTGAAAATGAAAATCAAAGTCTAAACCAACCATATTTGGAGTAGTGAATATTGTAACAGAGAGAAAATAACAGGAAGTTAGATCTTTAGGAACAGGTATGAGTAAATTGCATACAAAAATGGAAATTGTGGGAACATTTCATTCAGAAAAAAATGTTTTTAGGAGGAATGAAGTTTAAGAGAAGGCAGGAATTGAGCAATTTATGTAATGTTGGATTGATTATATTGTATAGACCAATATATGTGATGGGTAATGTTGTTTGTCTTTCGGCTTTTTCCCGGTAAGATGTCGCCACAGCGGAACTCCAGTCCTCTAATGATTGGCAGTAGATTTTTTTTTACAAAACGCCAAGGTGCCAGCTCGACACCCAACCTTCAATGAAGGCGTGCCCATTTACACACGCATGTCTTTCGAATGCTACCCAACCGCGGGGAGGACATGCAGACTCCACACAGAAGGCACTCCCAAGCTAAGCTGAGAATCGAACGGGACAACCTATTGCTGTTAGGTAACAACGCTACTGCCGTACCACCGCGGCATTATATGTGATAGTTAAACAAGTTCATATTCACAAATATTATATGTGATGGATAATATTTGTGAATATGAACTTGCTAATATGGTTTGATTACTTTTATATAAATATACATTTGCCTATGTCACAAGTAATAAAGTGATAAGTTCAAAGGTTGTAAAGTGCTTTGACTGTGGACATTATTATATTAATTTTGGGAGTGCTGGGGCAAAACCCCTGTTTGGGAGCATGAATACTTGCTTCCACTTCACCCAGGGCTGCCAGCTTTGATTTTTGTTTTGCATTTTTGATGAGACATTATCACCTAGTTGACCCTGTTGCTCTCATTATATCCTGCTTGACTGACACTTGGCTGAGAATACCAACCAAACTTGTATATTGTCTAAAAAGTTGTTTTCTCTTTAAACCCCCCCTAGTAAATTTTTCATATACTGACATTGAGTGTAAGCATTTTATTTCTTTGCTGACCAAGAAGTGACTTGCATAGTAATTGAGCCTACGAACACTAATTATCCAAGTGTGGATGTGTAAATATAAGCCAATCTCTGTTTCCTAGGGTACCACAGAAAATTTAATCAAATTTTATTTTTTTATTTATTTAGGACTTATTTGGGTATAGATGTGTTATATAAATAATATACACAACATTGGATACTAGACTTCAGTTACTAAAAATTATTATATCTTGAAATGTGTAAATTTCCTTATTCCAAGTTTTAGTTATGGCCTTTAATACAGTATTATAGTCAATGTCACTTATATCTTCTCAACTGTTTTAAAATGGTATTCCCAAATATTTTATTGTTTTATTATGTGTATTTGTTATTATATTTGCTTCAGCTAGAATAAAATAGCTAATACAAAAAGTAATGAGGACGGTGGGCATCCTTGTCTTGCTCCTTTTCTTATTTCTGTAACATCAGATGGAGATGTGTCAAGATTAACATATCTTTCATTGTTTTTATAATTTTTTTTAATAACTGGATAAATTATTTTGTGAATAAAATAATTATGAATGTTAAGTAAATAATCCTAATTTATAGAATCAAACACTTTTCACTGTCCAGACGTGTATTTCTTCTTTATTGTTATTGTTTTGTCTGTCAAAGTTAATATTATTTTGATATTATCTTGTACTTGGCGTTTTGGTATAAATCCTGTCTAACCATTATTAGTGATGTTTGCAATATGTTTTAAGACTATTTAAAAAAACAGACATGAATAATCTGTAATTAATGTTCAACAACAGAATTGGTCTACATTTTGTTTTCTTTTAGCATCAGAAAAATTAGCCAATATTTCCATGAAGGAAGTAGTGATTTCTCTGTTTAAATGTCTACTAGAACCTCATGCAGAAAAAAAAAGTATTTCTTCTGATATAGTTTTGCATATTTATGGAATTATTCAGTCAGTTCCTGTAGCCTTGTATTTTTTATTTTATCTTATGTACTTCATTAAAACTGACAGATTTAATTTAGTTATAGCGTGTTCAGTTAATTTCTTCTTTTCCATTTTAGTAAAGTCTATAAATGAGTTTATTAAATTCCATCTTAAAATCTTTTTGTTTAAATTTTCATAGTACTCTGAATTCCACATGTATTTTTCCTATTGCTGGTTTTGTTTTACTGCCTTTAGTGCTTCTAATGTCATTTACTTGATTTATTCTTGATGTTATTTTAGACCTTTTAATTAAGTTATGAATTCCTTTTGGTGTCTTTAATAATTATGTCATTTTAATTATGTCATTTTAATTTTTTGCAGTATCATTGCTTTATCAGAGAGAAGCATTTGCTAATCACTAATTATTTTCTTTGCTTTAGTAACATTTTTACCCTCTCTATGAAATTTGCATTTTTTCTTGTATAGTTTGTATTCTACTTCATACATTTCATTTTCCCATTTTTTTAATTTTCTCTTTACACCATTTGGTCGATCTGCCATACATAACACTTTTAAAGAACTCTAAAGCAATATCTTGTATCATTTTATCCATATATATATATATATATATATATATATATATATATATATATATATATAATTTTATTAGTTGCATAAGCAGAGATTCTGTTTAGTCTTTCTAATGTAATATTTCCAAGCTGAATTTTAAAGTGCATGGCATTCTGGTCAAAAGAAGGACATGGAATAATTCTGAAATTCTCTTAAATAATAAATTGTTTGTAATAAAATGTTGTCAGTCCTAGACTGCTCACCAAATGCATATGAATAATGCAATCACGCAAGAGATTCCTTATCTCTCTAATGGCAAATGCATCCTTTAAATTTAAAGTCTTCTTCCAGTCCTTTAAAGTGTTTGATATGGCTGATGTTCTTAGTTATGTAATTGTACTAGTTTTGATTTTATTAAATATACACTTAAAATCTCCAAACCAGTAAAGAGTTACTAACATCCAAATTCTATTGTCGTATTATAATATTAATTTATTAAAGATACCATTGCGATCCTTTTCCTTATGTAGCATTCTAGGCATAATTTGTCATTTTTCCATATAATTTGTACTCCCCTTTCTTTCTTTTAATGTGGATTGAGTTACAATGTCATGTTTATTTTTCCAAATGCCTCTAGTATGATTTATATGGGTTTCTTATAAAAAGTCTGTGTGAGCTTTATTAGATTTTAGGTATTTGTTTAAATATTCTCTGTTTTGTGTATTGTTCAGGTCATTAGCATTTAATGAAATAAAAGTTAAAGTCATGTTTTTATTTAATGTGATCTGAATAATCTTTTTTGTTATTGTTTTTTGTTATTATTATTGCAAGTTATTTTAAATGTTAAACATGTTTTTATTTCTAGTAAAGGTCCTATAATCTTTTTTTCTCTTTTCTTTGATCCTTGTTTACATGCGTCTTTATAATTTAATTCTTGATTTGTCATCAGATGTCTTGTAGCCACTTTTCATTAACCTTATAAGAGTAACTATAAATGACAAGATAGTTGCTACCCATAGAATCTTTGTTAAAGTCATTGTTTAGCAGAGACCTTCTATTAAAGTACCCCTCTTGCTCTGCACCTCTATCCAAGATGTAGTCTCTCTTTCTTTCTTTTTCCCCTGTGGTTTAGAGCTCAACTATTTTGTATTATCTCTAGTTTAGAATCTTGTTCCTGTGTTATTGTTATAGTATATTATAGCACTGTTTCCTATTAACTTTGATCCTTATTTCTAATTCCATTATTGCTTGCTGATATATTTATTGTTATAAATTACTTATTGTATTAAAACATTAAGTTAATGTGACACAATCTAAGAAAAGAGTCTCAAATGTATAAGCTATTTTACTCCAAAGTTCTCTAACTCTGTAAATATAGACTTTACAACTGAATAATGCAATTTAATTAAGTTAAAAATATAGTGGATCATTATATTTTCAGCTCTGATTGAAATAATCTATGGAGCCTTTGTAAATATTCATATATGTGTATATAATTCTATAGAAACACACAGTTTGTGTTTGTAAATGTGATTTTCTTGCTGTCTGGTATTTACTTCAATTTACACAACATATACTACGTTATGGTATTGAAATGTATACATATGGACTGTAGAATGTTAGATTAAATTAAATGTCTGCTTTTTGATACAACACTGAACAACTTTCTGATCTGTTTTGGAATACAATCAAAAGGCTACTACATCTAGGCTAAACTATCACTAACAGGTTGGATCCTATAAACCCAATTCAGTGCACATTTCACACACACTGTCCTCTCCCTACTCAAAAACAAGCAAGCCCCCAGCCCTCACTATCCCAAGCAGTACTAATTGTCACCAAAATCCTTTCTCTCTCCAACCAGTATCTACCGCTTCTATCAAAAAATAACTCCCAAAGCTAAAAAAATTCCACTATATTTGCTGACACCCTACCACCTGAATATCTCCAAATTGTGGCAGACGCTGTTGCCTATTCTGTATCTATGCTCATAAAGTGATCAATTACAGAAAGCTGAAAAAAAAAATCCCACATCATACCTATACATAAAGGGGGAACAACTATTAACCTCTCCATTTACGAACCTTTAGCCATTCTGCCTCCATTTTCCAAAATATTAGACAAATGCATTAATTCCCAATTCCTATCCCATCTTCATAATAGCAATCTGCTCTCCAACACTCAATATGGTTTAATACAGCACCACTATTGCTGCATTCACTTTTACCAAAGTCATAGACTCTAGAAACACCAGCAACTTAGTTTTCTCCCTCTGTCAGAAGCATTTGACACAGTTTGACACCAATGCCTGCTCCATGAACTGTTGTCCTTAGTACTCTCCCATTCATCCCTTGGCTGGTTGCACAGCTGTGTGACCATCAGACTGCATGCTCTAAAATGGAAACAAGATCTCTCCTCCTTTCTGCCTGTCTCTGTTAGCATTCCTCAGGGGTCAATCGAAGGCCTTTCACTATTTAACATGGTCACTAATTTTCTTCACAAAGCTACCAAAGAAGCCTCCATAGTACAATATGCAGACAATGCCTCTGTCATATTCTCTACACGTGGTCTGTTGCTACTCCACACGATGACCAATGACTCCTTTTCCTCAGTTGAGGCCTGGTTAGATGACTACCAACTATTTTTAAATACTTAAGAAAAGAAAACCCACAAATTAATACTGATTTCTTACACAGAAACATTCCTTCAACATCACAACAGTAAGTAATACCATAGTTGAAGTAGTTTCCAACACAAACCTTCTTGGTTTTGTAATTAATGATAACTTATAGTATAATCAACACATCACACCAGCCATCAAGAAACCTGGGCTGCTTCTACAGAAACAAATCCTTTCTCACTGACTGCTCTACGATTTTTTAGCAACATTCACTTCTCTACAGCTCCCTTTCTGGCTAATCTTCACAACACCTTAGAAAATAAACTGGAGTTTTGGTACAATAAAATAGCTAGCTCTGCATCCAGCTTACCAAACTATTCATACCATTGTCTAACATTAAAGCACTTACACTGGTACGAACTACCTAATTACCTTGCCTACTCCCAACTACTTACTGCCCACAAAATAATACACAAATCTGACATGTGCCCATCACTACCGAATATCCTCTAACACTACTCCCTCCTAGGAATCTCAGCTCACAGAACAAATATCTCCTGACATGTGCCCATCACTACAGAATATCCTCTAACACTACTCCCTCCTAGGAATCTCAGCTCACAGAACAAATATCTCCTGACATGGCAGCATAACAATGCAGGCGACTCACTTTACTCAACTTATGTTGCTTAGCACTGAAACTGCATCCCACCCACCCTCTTAGAAGAAAACATTACCTATCATTTCAACCACACCTCCTTAGTGCTATGCTCATGCTCTCATCATGACTAAACTCATCTTTTTTTCTGTTTCTGTTCTATTAACACTCTCTTTATCAGTCACCCCGACGCTCAAATCTTTCTTATCCCTTGCCTCTTTTTTTCAACCCCACTGACTGTTGCCTCACCAGCTAATTTATATCCTAAATCCATTCCTTCTAATAGCCCCTCCATACCCATCTCTGTTGTCACTGTAGTGATATCCAGCTTTATTTTTATCAGTATATATACTGAACTTATGTGCATTATCATTGGTCTTGTATCTGTAGCTCTGACATGTTAACATGTCTTTGACTTGTGTGTGGTAATATAACTTCTAAAGTGTATGATAAATGTTTTTATTATTAATGCCTCAATATTTCCTGTAATATAATGATTGAAATGTTTAACTTTTTACTGTTGTTCATTGTAAAAATGTATTGTGTTGTAATAGATTTGGTTATTTTGAACACAAAAAGGGAAACTGACTAGGCTTAAAATGGTTAATAATTAAATTAGCAGAGTTCATTGCAGTGTATAGAGAATATAACAGTAAGTCCACTGTACAAGGCAGCTTATTTAAAAAAAGAATCTAAGCTGTGGCTCAGTAAATACCCTAGTTGCTTCTATTGAAGAAGTACTGGACCAAAGTAGTCATAGTCTTTTTCTTTTGGTTGCTCCCGTTAGGGGTCGCCACAGCAGATCATCTGTTTCCATTTCTTCCTGTCCTCTGCATCTTGCTCTGTCACACCAACCACCTGCTTGTCCTCTCTCACCACATCCATAAACCTTATCTTAGGCCTTCTTCTTTTCCTCTTACCTGCAGCTCAATCTTTAGCATCCTTCTCCCAATCTACCCAGCAACCCTTCTCAGCACATGTCCAAACCAACACAGTCACTCCTCTCTGGATTTGTCTCCATACTGTCCAACCTGAGCTGACCCTCTAATCCACTCATCTCTAATCCTGTCCATTCTTGTCACACCCAATGAAAATGTTACCATCTGTAACTCTGCCACCTCCAGCTCTGACTGCTCTCTTTTGATCAATGCCACCATCTGCAACCCATATAACATAGGTGGTGTCACTACCATCTTGTAGAACTTCCCTTTCACTCTTACTGGTACCCATCTGTCACAAATCACTCTTGACACTCTTCTCCACCCACTCCACATCTGTCACAAATCACTCCTGACACTCTTCTCGACCCACTTCACCCTGTCTGCACTCTCTTCTTCACCTCTCTTCCACACTCACCATTACTCTGAACTGTTGATCCGAAGCATTTAAACTCATCCAGCATCATCAATTCTTCTCCCTGCATCCTCACCATTCCTCTATCCTCCCTCTCATTCACACACACATATTCTGTCTTAGTCCTGCTGACCTTTATTCCTCTCTAGGGCATATCTCCCCCTCTCCAGGGTCTCCTCAACCTTGTCCCTACTCTCACTACAAATTACAATGTCATCTGCAAACATCATAGTCCATAGGGACTTCTGTCTGATCTCGTCTGTCAACCTGTCCCTCACCACTGTGAATAAGAAAGGGCTCAGAGCTGATCTTTGATGTAATCCCACCTCCACCTACAACGCATCCATGACTCCTACCGCAGATCTTGCCACTGTCACACTGCCCTCATACATATCCTTTACCACCCTTACATACTTCTCTGCCACTCCTGACTTCCTCATACAATACCACAACTCTTCTCTAGGCACCCTGTCATATGCTTTCTCTAAGTCCACAAAGACACAATGCACCTCCTTCTGATCTTCTCTATACGTCTCCATCAACACCCTCAGAGCAGTCATCACATCTGTAGTGCTCTTTCCTGACATGAAACAGTACTGCTAGTCACTAATCATCACCTCCCTTCTTAACCTAGCTACCACTACTCATCCCCATAACTTCATGATGTTCTTCCTGTTTCACTGTTGCAGTCATCACATTTGGGCTATCCCTGCCAGGGTAGCCATCGGCCGGCCTGAATACCAGAGACTTAGTATTTCTATGTCAGTTGCTGTCGCTTGAGGACTGACGTCAGGTCATCAGTAGTATAAAGTAAGGCAGCCAACACCATTACATTTCTTTCTTGCCATGGAGCCCGAAGCAGCAGCAGTTCGCACGAGTACCGGTCGGCTGCTACCTGAATATTTGTCTCCGCATTGAAGTTGAAGTCTTCTAAACGTAAGTACCCCGTTGGGGATCCTTTTTTCTTGCACTAATCGATGTCAGAAAAAGTTAATAATTGTCTCGCTTGTGGAAAGCAAATACCAGACTGAGACTTCCACTCTTGCTGCGTCACTTGTTTAGGCCCAGACCACGATGTCCCCCTTTGTCTCTTCTGTGCTTTGTTCAGTGCCAGAACTATCCATCGTCAGGCCCTTATTGTAGCCAGATATTTAAGTTTACATTCCACGAATTCCGATATGGCTTTGGTAAGCCATCTGACAGCAGATCTTCAGAAAAAACGTAAAGATAAAGACAGAGACAGACCGCACAGGTCCAAACCTACCGACGATGCTTCCGTTAAGCTAGTCGTCAGTCCTCCTGTAGTCAGTGAAGCGCTTTCACAGCCCCTGATGCCCGCTTCAGTGTATTCGCAGGCCGCTACTGAGACCCTTTCGGACTCTGGTATGCTACAAAACTCTTCTTTGACTAAGGATCCTGTGGTCGTCTCTACCTTGGATGGGTCCAGAGCTGCTGAGCCGGCACCAGCTTCCGAGGAAGTCCTTTGCACTACCGAATCTCGGCACAAACTGACGTCTTCTTTCACGACTACCATTCTTTCAAAAACAACAGTTTCTTAGGCCCAGGGTTCGAACCACACCCAAGAAACCGATGACCCACTCTCGGGCGCCTGCTACTTTGCCTCAGTCTCAAATGCTTAAAATGGCAGAAAACCTTATCATGCTGATCAGGGGAAGCCAAGCGACCCCTTCAAAAAGGAAAAGAGATCTGTCCCCTGTAGTTTTGTCTGAACAAGAGTCAGATGATTCTGATGCATTTGACTATGAAGACATGCAACCCCTCTCCACTTATGAGGATTCTGATGCAGAGGACTCCATTCCTTCAGCCTCTCCTCAAGAAGATTTTTCCTTTGGGGAAACCCTACATACTTTAAGGGAGCATTTCCAATGGGAGAGTCAGGACTACCCTCAGTCTAAAATGAGAATCTGGGAATTCCCAGATCTTCCTCAACACAGACCTTTGGCCATCCCCCCAGTCCTGGATGCTGTGGATGATGTTTTCTTTGAATCCAGTTTGACTCCTGATGCCCTACCTCGTGCTCCCAGAAAAAACAGACAGGTACTATAGAGTCCCTGACTCACACAAATATCTTTTTAAAAATCCAACAGCTGACCCTGAGATCATTTCTTAAGGGCCAAAAGGGATTAAAGCAACCTCTGCTAAGAATCCCACCCCCTCAGACAGGGATTCCCGAGCATTGGACAGATGGGGTAAAAAAGTATACACCTCAGCTACTCTTGCTATCAGGGCACTAAATTGTCAGTTCCATATGCTGAAATTTCAGCAACATACCTTGGAACTCCTTAAAGAAAAAATGTCTTCCTTTCCTGCTTGGGCAGAATCTAAAGATTTACAAGACTTAATGCATTCTGCAAGTCAAGTAACTAAACACACTTTGCACTGTGGTTTTGACACCCTAGAAGCTTATTGCAGGGCAGCAGTCACTGGATCTGTTATTAGAAGACATGCATGGCCTAAGGAACAACCCCTGCCAGACCATGTGAAATCTAAATTGTTGGATGTCCCCTAGTTTCCTTGACTGCCTCCACCCATTTCCTCAACTTTGGGAGTCTACCCAAATGTGATGACTGCAACAGTGAAACACGAAGGACATAGTACAGTTGTGCACATTTACCATAAATGTACATGTTCATGTGTATTCACTGTTGCAGTCCTGGTTTCCCTCCCTCCATCCCACTTTATTCTCTTTCTCCTTTTATTACCATTCTTCTTTGTTGTTCTCCTTTCCTTACAAGGGACATATGGGTATTTATTTTCCACTGGTGGGGTTCTTCCATCAGAACCTGGCCTCCTACTTTGGGGGCTCTTGACAGGTTAGGGCAAGAAAAACTGATGTAATGGCATCGGCTGCCTTACTTTATACTACTGGCGACCTGATGTCAGTCCTCAAGCGACAGCAACCGATGCAGAAATACCAAGTCTCTGGTATTCGGGCTGGCTGAGGGCTACCCTGGCAGGGATAACCCAAATGTGATGACTGCAACAGTGAATACACTCGAACATCTACATTTATGGTAAGTTTACATAACTGTACTTTGTGGCTGATTAATTTTAGCCCTCTGTAGTTATAGCTCTGCACATCACCCTTATTCTTAAAAATCTGTACCAGTACACTTCTCAGGCATCCTCTAACTTTCCAAGATTTTGTTAAACAATCTGACTAAAAACCCCACTGCCATCTCTCCTAAACACCTCCATGCTTTCACATGTATTTCAGCTGGACCAAAAGACTTTCCATTCTTCATCCTCTTCGTAGCTGTCCTTACTTCCTGCTTGATAATCCGTTGTACTTCCTGATTCGCTATCCTCACATCATCCAACCTTCTGTGTCTCATTCTCTTTCTTCATCAGCCCCTCAAAGTACTCTTTCCATCAGCTTAAGACACTCTCCTCACTTGTGAGTACATTTCCCTCGTTATCTTTTATCACCCTAACCTGCTGCCCATCTTTACCAGCTTGATCTCCCTGTCTAGCCAATCATTACAGGTCATTTTCTTATCAGTAAAAACACTTGTGAAACAACGACCAATCCCAACCACAAATCTGATTTGTGGTTGTGATTGGTCATTGTTTCACAAGTGTTTTTACTGATACGGTGGTGGTCGGTTCCAAGTTTGCACAGGTCATTTTCTCTCTCCTTAGTGTCCAACTGTACCAGACTAGGCTTCTTCTTCTTCTTTCGGCTTTTCCCGGTTAGGGGTCGCCACAGTGGATCACATGTCCGCTCATGATTGGCAGTGGAGTTTTACGGTGTTGAGTTGCCAGCCCAACCTTCCACAGAAGGCACACACATGCACACACTCCTAGGGCCAATTTAGAGTATCCAATCCACCTACATCATGTCTTTGGGATGTAGGAGGAAACTGGAGCACCTGGAGGAAACCCACGCAACCACAGGGAGGACATGCAGACTCCATACAGAAGGCACCCCAGCCGAGGATTGAACCAGAGAACCTCTTGCTGTGAGGCAGTAACGCTAACCGCTGCACCACCGTGGTCGCTCTGGACCAGACTAAACTAAGTTAGTAAAATTTTACAAAGCTAAATTCAGAAAGTAAACCTACATAGATGTGTCACCAAGATCTCCCAAGAAAAGTCTAGACTGACTGTGGACTAATCTACAAAGTGTATATTCTGGTTGTTCTCTGTCTCACAGACATAAAGTAGTTACATAGAGTACATTACTCCTCCTTCAGCTAATATAAGAAAGACTGACTTAAAACCAAACTGATTTCCTCCCACTTTGAGGTTTCACATGCATCTGTTAAGTGTTTGCATACTAATGAGTGCTTTCTCAGCTCTGGCTAGCTGTCCCCTTGAAATAAATCGTAATTTCATTTTTTGACCTGCTAGCTTCCTCACACAGGAGAAAAAAAGTATGTTACATTTCTGTACTTCCAAGTTTTATGCTTTTCTTTTCATTTCCACTTTTCATTTACAAAGAAAGGTGACTGTCAGGCTACATAAATAAATATTGGAGATTAAACAGAGCTCAAATGTAGCATGCAAAGGTGCTAACAGTCTGAAATAAGAAAGGACAAATACATCATGTTTTTGTATGAGTTTCCCTTCCAATGTATTTAGATGGACTTTCCTGACTTTTTTGTCTTTCTGGTCGTGCTCGCTCAATGCATGCAGATTGAATAGTTTCACTTGTAGGATTAAAGCTGTGAACTGCTATTATGCCCTGTTATATTGTCCTAGGTAGATCCCTTCAATTTTTTCCTGCTCTGACTGAGCAAGTCACGTGACCAAAATGTGCTTCTAAGTCACCTTTGTAAAGTGGCAGTTGTACCTGTTGGTCTTATGTGGTTAAAAATAATGAATTTAAGAAAACAATTAAGCATGTTGACTGGATGTACACTCCTGGCAGGATACATTTTCATGCCAGACACAGAGGAACTTAAATTTAAGAAATGCAGAGAGCTGGGAATAACAGAAGAGGAAATTCAGCAGTTATGCATTGCAGTTGATCTTGCAGATAAACTGATATGCTACCATTTGCTAAGAACGTAACTGCAGTTTTCAGTAATGGTTTTGGATATGGCACCTCTCCCTGAACAATCTCCATCTTACAGATGAATTGTGATGTTTTAATTCCCAATGGTATCTTTCTTTCTTCAGATGTTTTAGATTCCTGAGATTTAAATATTTTTCTTTTATTTCAGAGGAGTCATACATTTTTGGGATGGCAGTTATAGCAAGTGGTCAAGGTTACTCTTCACCTTTGAAGCAGTTAGTGTTGCAAAATGTAAGATATGGGTCTTGTACAGTTTGCGAGAATGGTATGCGTATTTATATCATTCATGTGTATGCATGAACTGATAAAAAACTTGCTAGTCAAGGGACACTTAATACGATGAAATATTGTAAGACATTCTCATTATATCTCTTAGATAATGTCTCAGTTTGTTACTCGTGGAACTAGGGTACGGAAGTTACCTAAACTTTTACTAATTTTTTTTTAGTTCTTTTTGAAGAAACTGATTTAAATCATAGACCATTTTAATAAAATAAGTAGCTGAGACCAGGATTATTTGCCATTGCTGCAGGTACTGTTTTGACAGTGATCTTAGGTAGGGATAAGAGTTTACTTTCTAGGGACTAAAAATGAACATGGCTGACATTAATGCTGTGATTATTTAATTGGTTGCTTTATGAAGAGAACTCTTTTTTTCTACTGAGGTGCATCGAACTTAGTGTTCATTATTTTAAGTTTGGAGATGAGGAACAAACTCCCTTACATGCATTATGACTGCAGGCCAGGAGTTTTTCTTCTACCACAAAAAAAAAGTTTTTAAATGGAGTGAATGCAGTTTTTGATGGGCTGTTTTCTGCCAAAATGATTTTCATATTACTATCCATCGGCTGAACCTGATATTTGAATATAAAGCACAGTCATGTTTAGCTGATCCTTCTGCAGACTGCACGTGCATAGTTTGAGGAGATGTACTTGCTTATTATTCTAGCTAGAACAGATACTTTTAGACTACTGGATCTGAATTCTCAAGGCCATGTATCAGATATATTTTGGTGATTGAGGGCATCACTGAACTAGGAAGCATTTAGCATACAAATTGCATCAGCAGGCTTTGTCTCATTCAGCACCAAGCATAGATCAAGAAGATTGAAGAAGTCCCATCACTTAGAGAAGTAAAAGCCCTGACTGCAATCCATTTGACCTGATATCAGCTAGCAGCAAAGACACACTTGCCTAACCCATACCATTCCAGGACCAGCATTATATTTAAAGTTGTACGAATGTCTAAGCATTGGCTTTTATTCAGTCCCTAGAAAGCTGCTAGTACACATCTGCAGCTATCAACCCCATTGGGCCTCAACGAGGACACTTAAACTAGAACTTATTTTTTCTGAAAGGGTTTGCACCTTTTATCTTCCCACATTTTCAAGACACGTTCAGAAATTTATTAGTTTGATCCATCTAATAAATGCACGCTGAGCATGATCTCCAAATATTACCAGCCAAGCATGCACAATATTTAATAAAGCTGTGGCTGGCCATTACATGTATAAGAAAGTCTCATGCACTGATTCAGCTGATGTGTAGTGCGAGAGGCACTGACCCAACTGATGTGCAGTGGCAAGTGGTTAGATGACACAAACAGCATGAAAGCAAAGAAGTCACATAAATATAAGCAAATCACACTACTCCTTGTGAACTGCACTTTTATACCTGTTAAAAAAGTTATGAGGTCTGAATTAATTTACCATCTGTTTTATGTTATTTTAAACTGGTGAAGTGAGTGAGAACATAAAGTTAGAGGGGTTACAGGAGATGGAGCCCTCCTGATGGAAGAGTACTAGGTTTGAGTGTCAGGTCTAAACCTTTCAACACCATGTGGTTTGCGCATTTACATATTTCACTGTTTAACTGTTTTTGTCATTTTAATCTGTTTTGCTGTTTCACTGTTTCAACTGTTTAGTGTTTGAGATTGTTTTTCTTGCATTTTGTATTTTATAGTACTTGTTTATTTTATAGCATAGGCTAAATTCAGATTTGCTTAATCAGACTGTCTGGCATTATCTGAGCATTAAAAATAGCCATCTTACATTGAGGGCCCCTACACCCTTGTGGCAGACGAATGTAGCCAGGGGCCCATCTCAGTGTGGGGATTGTTGGAATAAACGTCAGTATTAAGCATTTCAATAGGCCAACTTTTTGAAAATTGCTTAATTTAGCTTGCATTTAAGCACCACGTTTGTAAAGGCCCATGCTCAGTTTACAGGAGCTGCTCTGGACTGGTGTGCTCTCTCTGATCTCTGGAGTGAATCCAAATGAAAATCCAAGGCATCCTTTGAAATTACATAAATATAAATATTGATCTGAAGTAGGATATTCATTTGTCTGCAACCTGTGGGTTATGGATCCGATATCGGTCGAGACCGCATGTTTTCCTTCATAGCTCAGAAGCTCCCAGCTCCCTCCTCACCCCTCACCCTCACCCTCCCATGACACCAGATCTTGTTTGCTTTGCCTTGGATGTGGTGGATACATAGCTCAGCTCTCTGAGCTATTTTCTATCTAAAACAAAAAAATTTTGTTTCTTTAACTAAATTTGTGTGAAAGTTTGTGGTTTTAGTAGTATAGACTGTTTTGATATTGACTTTTACAGTTTTTATTTTATTTTAAGCTAATAATTAGTGTGTGTCCCTTGCACATGTGTGTTTTGTGTGTGTGTGCTTTGTAACTTTTATTGTTTTTCTGTTTTACTTTCTTTACACTTTTAGGTTTTATAGATTGAATATACTCGAATAAAATATATATAAGCTCTCACCGGCCGATGGTACACACTCTGTGTGTGTTCGTGGGATTTGAACACCCGCTGGGTGGTTCTTGGGTTTGCAGGGTTCAACCTGGTTGTTCAGAGGAGCGTTCAGGGCCTGGGCTTGGCGGGTGAGAGGGTCCCGACTCGGCCCGGCCAGCCCTCCTTCGGGCCCGGACTTTCTGCAGTTGTTCCCCTGTCTTCTGTTCCTCCAGTTCTGGGACTCAAACCCCGCTCTGAGGAGAGGGAGGCCAGCAGAGCTTCGAGGGAGGAGGAGAGCACGCAAGCGGCGGCGGAGGACCTCTGCCTCGCCGGCTTCAACCGGGCTTCTCCCGGCTCGGTTGTCGCTCGGCCCGTCCCCCTCTCCGTTAATGATTCGGTCTCCTCCTAGGAGATTCCTTCTCCGGCCGAGGGAGGAGAGGAGGCATCGAGGAGCGACTCTCGGTGAGAGGCATAGGCTCCTACCCATAGCTCCTTCTGATGCTGATCTGCCGATCTGGACGGAGAAGGTTCAGATGCTGATCTGGTCAGATGATGGTGTTTGCTCTCGCCCGGGGAGCTGGGGGTGCTCTTGCCTCGGATTCCTTCTCCGACCCGCTATCCGGTTCGGAGCAACTGAGCCCGAGCGCTTCGAGCCGGGGAGCGTCGGAGAACGGCCAGATTGGCGAGGGATGGTTTGATCGCCTCTGGCTCGCCGGATCCGATCTCTCGGAGCCTGGTGTTGGAAGCCGGATCCGGCCTGGGTGCGAGCCGTCCGTCCGGATTGGAGCGCACTGTCCCTTCGTCCCCGAGGCCGCCGCCCGATCCGCTCTGAGGATCCGAGGGCCCCCGGTTGTCGGATCCTTGGTCGGACTCGGTCGAGGGGCTTTTGATGGTGAGAGGGCTCTGTTGAGGGTCCCGGGCGCATTGCCTTGCTTCCGGCTCCGCCCCTGGGTCTCCTCTGCACTGGGCCAGGCTTCCACCAGCCAGGCTGGGACAGCCTGCCCCGGTTCTGCTACCCGGCCCCCAAGTTTACTGCCAGCTGCAATGCACAGCCTCCCCCATGGAGCCCCCGCAAGCAGAGCTCCGAGAGGCAGCCCCCAGCCCAGCCCTGGTCCCCGACACGGACCTGGAGGGAGGAACATCTACCTGTCGAGTCCCGAGGATGTTCCCGCGGAAGGGGATGGAAATGTCTGCATTAGGGGGGTGGTCTGCCCCTCAAGTCTTCGACGAGTCCAAGGTGTTCTTGGAGGCATTCGGAACGGGCCCGCTCACTAGGGGGGTGTCTCTGCCGATTCCCTGGTGGACCTATTACCACCAGGTCGTGGAAGGGACCGGACACCGGGAGCCAATTCCCCAAAGATGGATAGGGGATCCTTAGTCCGGCAAAAGACGGACCCATTCCTTAGTCAGCCTCCTGAGGATGCTATGTCAGACGGGGCCGCCACAACCCCGAAGTCCAAGTGGCCAGTCCCTCAGAGGGCTCAGGAGAGGTGAGGAGTTCGATGAGCAACCGCTTTGGATGTTCGGATGGGAAAACCAGTTCGCGATCTTCTCGGTAAGGGCGATGGAAAGATTTGGGCAATGTTATTCGGATGCAGCGAGATCTTATTAAGGAACACGCTGCTCTTTCTGCAAGGACCCGTTTCTTGGCGTGAGGGCACTCCACCAGTTCTGCCGACACCAGGTCAGTCAATAAACACTTCTATTTGCGGCTCCCATCCAACGGAGGGCGCCTGCCAGAGCTGGGGGACAGGACTGTGAGGACCAGACTGGGCACTAGGCCATCAGCCTGATTTTTTCACTCGCCCTTCCAAGCGGCCGCTGCCGAACGCCCTTTGGATGTTGGTTCTGCTCTGTCTGGAAAAGACCCGCTCGGGCGTAGACGAGGCAGAGGGACGAGAAGAAAGGAAGACGGAGGGAATGTCAGGTCGAATCCGCGCTTCTCCCCCAGAGGTTGCCCGGAGGGAACCAAAGAAGCTGTAAGAGTGGTTTGAATGCAAGTCGCAGCCTCTCTGCTCGGACAAACAACCCTGGGTTCCGTGGCAGAGGACGGGGAGGAGGACGCCCCTAGAAGGAGGCAGAGGGGCTCCCAGAAGTCAGGGTCCAGAACCTTCTCTGAACGGCCCGCGCAGCAACTAGTTGGGGCTGCTCGACTGCCCCACTCTGGAGGCAGCTGGTTCCTACACGCAGCAGCGCATGGAGTCCATAATGGGACGGCGCTGGAGTTCGGATCCAGGCAGGATAGGATATTCTCTTCCCTTCCAAAAACTTTCGGTCCCAAAAAAACGTGTCCCACCCGTCCAACCCGAGGTCACGGCAGCAATTGCAGTGGGAAAAAAGAAAAAGCCAAAATGCCATCTCCCCAGTTCCCTGGATGAATCAGGATCAGAGAGATTCTTTTAGTTCTGCAAAGACGGGGAACTACACCCAATCTAGGACCTCCGCTCTCTGAATTGAATTTTCCTTCCCTTCGAAAAAAAAATTGTCACTCACTAATCTCTTCTCCTCTGGCTTCTGGGAGAAGGATGTGCTCGAGTATTCGCTAGACTACGCTGCTATTACCACATCCTGATGGACAGGTGCCCAGGAGGTTTCTCTCGGCGCTGGGCTGCAGTCCATACCAGTTCCTCACCCTTTCTTTGGGTCTCACCACAGCCCCCCAGGTTTACCAAAAGTACATCCAGTGAAGTGCCCACACAAGGCTTCCAGGCCTCACAGTCTTTAGCACCTGGACGACTAAGCTCTCACCGCCCAACAAGGCACTCCATTCTGTGCTGTATTCCTTTCTCCATCTTGCTCCATTTCTGGGCATCACAATAAATACAAAAGTCCTCTTTTTGCCCACACAGCTCTTAGATTTCACTGGCCAGGCAGCTATTAGACACAAGTAGTTCTGAGCCTCTCTCCTGCGGCAGTTCTAAATGGCTTGCAGCAGGTGCGGCCATTTCATTCTCATTGTTGGCGTTCCTGTTCGAGTTATCCTGAGCTCTCTAGGGGTCATGGGTTCGGCTATAGCTGCAGCACCTCTTGCCAGGCTCAGTATCAATTTCTTCAGACTGTGCCCGGTACAGTGTGGTACAGTGGTCAGCCCCATGCATCATCCCATAGCGATCAGCAAGGCTTGCAAGCGGTCCTCTTGTGCCTCTATCACTGGGATCTCCACGAGGGCTCCCATTTTGTGAACAATTTCTCGCCACGACCCCTAACGCTGGGGGTGGTGGGGGCACTTATCCAAGGGACAGGTGGGGGCACGGAACGATTCAGACAGTCAACTGCATATCAATGTTCTAGAGATGAGTAGTGCTCTCTCAGTTGTTAGCACTTCAGGACTCTTAGGTGCTAAACAACGGCGACTCAATCGACTCGGTGTCTGCTGTCTGGTAACAGGACAAACAAGGGGGGAACAAGGTCTTATTGGGAACAAGTCCCCACCCATGAGAGTTTGGGAATTGGCAATCTCCACCAACACCTTCATATGGTTTTTTATCCGGTCGTCCAACATCTAGTCGGACAAGCTTCCGGCCCTCTATCAACTCCCACGAGTGGTCTTCAATTGTCAAGTAGCGGAACGCATATTCTGATGCTTCTGGAATTTCTCAAGTGCTACTGCTTCTCCCTCAAACACCAAGCATAGTTTTTTTCGGCTTAATACAGATTGATTTTCTACCCCAAACGGTCTCCTCGGCATGCTTGGTTCCCCGGTCTCTGTATGCCGGATCACCCTTCCCTCTGATGCTCATAGTTCTTCAGAAAGCCTCTCGGTGGGTTGCAGAATGATTCTCATTGCTCCCCTCTGGCCTCGATGCATCTGGAGATCTTTCTGGGTCTCCTCAGAAGGCTCCTCATCTATCTTCTAGATCCCATTCCGGATCTGGTATCCCATCCATCCTGCATTTTCGAACAACCTGGATAACCTGGTTGACCGCTTGGCTGCTCCAGTTCCACTCTTTGATGCTCCCTGTAGGTGAACCTTTCGCAAAGGCTAGTTTTGGTTGCGGTCATAAGTTCTCATGGAGAATCTTTCTCCAACTGGCCTGGAAACGCTTAAATCATGTTTTGGGAGTGGCTCATAAACCAATCCCTTTTTCTTTCCTCTCCTGTATTGCTTTGATTTTCTAACCTCTCTTTAATGATGGCAGCCAGCAGCTCCTCACCTTCAGTTCTTTCTTGCTTCCTTTCTTTCTTATACATTGGTTGAGAGCCCAAAGCTCTTATGTCTCAAAGTCTGTGCCCCTGCAATTTTAAGCAGTCTTTCCTTCCTCAGGCCCCTATAAAACAAGCATCAGCCAAGCTTGGGAAAACATTTTCTTAATAGTTATTGGACCAAATCCCCCTACAAAGGGGACTGCCACCTCCTTGGGACCTAAATTCTTGTCTACAAAAGATCAATTTGGTAGCCATTAGCCTCCCTAAGAGAGTTCGAGAAACTCTTGTCTTTATCGATAAACCCTCCTTTAGCATTTTTTGGGCAACTTAGATGTTTCGTGTCAACCCAGCTTATCATTCCAACCTTCTTACTTCCTAAAATCGCTTACCGCAAACATCAATCAACCCACCAATTCTTCACAGGGCAATAAGCTTTATGAAAACAAATCAATCTGCTTATTAATTTCCTGTTTTGTCTGGTGTTAAATCCTAGATTTTATTCAATACGGTCCTCACTCATAGTTCATCCGACCAGCTGTTTATTTCTTTGTAAAATCTAATTTAAGTGAGCCACTTAAAATTTCTCTTATTTGCTGATTTCAGTGCATTTTGGGGATCATCTCTCAGGAAGTTCGCACTGTGGCTCCTAAGTGCCCATGCATCCCGGCCAGTGTCTACTCCCGGCAGCCTCAAGGCCAGGATTCCTCTAGATTCAATCTGTCAGGCAGCCACCACCCTTCTCAGGGGGTTATTTTCACTATACCATATCTTGCATCTAGGGTAGGCGTGGTCACTCATGTGTGCCCGGAATATCCACCATGATGCAGCTCTTGCATCCTAGCTAGACTCTGTTAGGTTGTTTCCAATGAATATCCTAGGAATATCCGATCATTATGTACTCCAAGAGCAACTCCATCTGGAGTAGGGTGTACGAGCTTGTCTGGTAATCTCATCCCGACTCCCATCCGGCATTATTCACTGTACTGTAATTTTAAACTGTGTATTACTGAATTACTGCGTACTTTTAACTGTTTTTGTCGTTTTAAACTGTTTTCAACTGTTTGCTGTTTGAGACCATTTTTCTGCACTTTGTGTTTTGTAGTACTTGTGTATTTTGTAGCATAGGCTAGATTCAGATTTGCTGAATCTGGACTGTTTGGCATTTTCTGAACACTAAAACCAGCTATCTTACATTAAGAGGGCCCCCTGCAGCCTTGTGGCAGAAGAGTGTAGCTAAGGTGATAGTTGGAATAAGGCTCAGTATTGAGCATTTCCACTGGCCAGCTTGTTTGAAAATTGCTTAACTAAGCTGCACATTGTGCAACGGGGGTTAGTACTGCCTGTTATAGATGCAATGAGTTAGAAAGTCCATTTTTCCTTAGATAGCTGCTTGTAAATCATGCTAGGCTTCCTTGTTTTTCTGTGCACTACACAGCTGCGCACTGCTGCCCTGAGAGCAACTCAACTGCACATTTTTTTAGGAAGTTGACACAGGCACCTACTCCCAAACCTCCATAGTTTAGTTGATTCTACTAGCGCCTCAGCAGGACCAGTTCCATCCAGCCCTTTCCCCACTACTTGCTACAGAACAAACTTGACATAATGGACAGTTTCCCACCATTTCTTCAGCCAACCTGATGGACATGGACATCCTGTATCAGTGTAGCAACTGGCATTTGTGTACTCTTAAAACATACTAATACAATACGTGAGAGATGTATCTATACTACAAATCTGGAATCAATGTTCTCTCTCACGAAACAGCAAATCAGATACCAAATGGGTTGTCAGCACACACACATTTCACATCTTCCAGAAACCAACAACAAAACACATAAGCCCACGTACGCAGAGGTACTCAGTAGAAGTATACCAAAACAACAGAGATATCCCAAACATAAACCGTCCATACACAATGCAGTCCCAACAGCATCCGCTACACAGAATAAACACACAAATCAGTGTCTCACCCAACAAGCCCGTAAGGCAAAATACCTTAAAACTAAATATCTTGGTCATAGGCGACTCCGTAATGAGACGCACAGGTGTCCCACTCTCCAGGCTGGACAAGATAGTCACGTTCAGCTGCCTGTCGGGTGCCAGGATCTGCAAATCCCGCACACACCCAAGTCTCTCAACAAGTACTTTTATGACTCTGTCATAGTCCATGTTGGAGTGAACAGCTTGAGATGTACCTCACTGGACTATATGAAGAAAGACATGACTGAGCTCCCTGATTGTGTTCCAGGCAGGTATGTCCCTAGCCCTAAGCAGCATTCTACCTTCACCCAGGATGATGCCTCAATACAAACAAAAAATGATTGACTTTAACAATTGGCTTAGCTTCTGGTGTCAGTCCAGGAGGATCCATTATCTGTCAGCCTGAGACAACATGGTCACAAGGCCATGCTGCTTTGCCAGGGATGGTCTTCATCTGTCACCTCTTGGCTTTCGGTTACTGGCTAAGGTACTTGCCACTCCCATAGTGCCTTTTTTAGGTAATGTCATAAGAACAAAATTCCCGACATAAAAACATGTTTTATAGACGCACAAGGTTATGCTAGGATTCTAAATCAGAAACTCCACACACTGGAAGCACTCCTTACTTTGGAAGATACAAATGTCTGTGCAGTATCAGAGACATGGTTCAAGGCCACAGAGAGTACCTCGGCCATACAAGGCTACAATGCCTTCCACATGTTCAGACGCAAAATGAACATGAAAAAAACAAAGGGGGAGATATATCCATCTTCATCAAAGACAAATACACCTCAAGACTGATTAAACAGTATGATTCCCTAGACCTACTCAAAGTCCAGTTAATTGTGGGAAAGACCCCCCCCCCTCCACATCATTATCAGCTGTATGTCCCCTGCCGTGAACCAGGTAAACCACACTGCCTACGTGGACTACACTGCCTACCTGGACCTACTTGAGTCACTCACAATACAACCAAACACCCTAGTCTTAGGTGACTTTAACTATCCCTCCCTCGATTGGACAACATATAAGAGCACTCACATAGTTGCCCTAAGTTTCTTGGACTTTGGCGCAAATGTTCTGGAACAGATAGTCGGCACCCCTACAAGAGGCTCAAATATCTTTGACCCAGTGCTCACCAACATGGGAGATTGCTGCACCACCCCTTGTGTGATGCCCTCCCTGGTAAGGTCAGATCACAAAACTGTTTTGTTCAAAGTAATGGTCACAACTGACAACCCCCCCCCCCACCCCCTAGCAAAAAGGTTAAACAATTCCTCCATAGCAAACTATAGCCTCCTGCTTGATGGCATAAATAATTTCAAACCCCCACTCATCACCAACGTTGTCTCCCATACTGAGGAGTACACTAATGCCTTGTATAAACACCTATACAAATGTATTGACTCAGCCGTACCTGAACGGATTAAGTCAGGATCCTCATGAAAAAACAAACCACCCTGGTGGACATCCAGCATAACTAGATAATACAGGAGAAAGAAACGGCTGACTAAGAATAAGAAGAAAATGTCTCAACAGAGGAAAGGCAGCCTCCACAGCTTGAATAAGCAACCCAACCCAATTTGGTTTCGTTAAAGGCAGATCATCTTGTTAATTCCTCCAAAGCTAACTATGAAACCAAATTAGCATCCCTGGCTAAGGATAATCACAGGACATTCTATAACTACATCTGAAATCTTAAGGGAAAGGCTTAGATTTGCACCAAACTAGTAGTTGATAATACCATTCATACGGAACCTGCAAAAATTGCCAACCTGCTAGCAGACAGGTTCAGCAAAAACTACACTGTCCCCACCAGTCATACCCCAAAATATACCCATCACCAGACTTCTACCTAGTATCTCCATTGAGCAGGTCATAACTGTCCTCTCCAAGGCCAAAAACACAGCCTCTGTAGAACTGGGCAACATCCCAGGCTGCTTACTAAATGGTCTAAAACAGGAGCTGGTGGAACCATTGGGAACTCTTTTCAACCACAATCTAAGTACTGGCTTTGTCCCACCTGAATGGAAAACTACAACTGTGATCCCTTTGCACAAAGGGGGTCCTTCAACTGACCCTGGGAATTAAAGGCTGGTTAGGCTTATGGGTCTATATCTGTAAGATCATGGAAAGAATCGTCATGGACCTAATCAACAATGATATAGGAGACTTTCAAACTCTTGACCCGACACAATTTGGTTTCATTAAAGGCAGATCATACTTGTTAAACCTGGTGGACTTCTTTGAAAATGTCATCAAAGCCTTAGATGATGGCAAAACCGTGCTTGCTGCTTATCTTAACTTAAAAGGCCTTTGACACTGTCCCCCACTCAGACATCATCAATAAACTCACCCAGCTGGGGATAAACCCTTATGTCATTAGATGGGTCGCCAGCTGGCTCACTGACAGAATGCATACTGTCACAGTAATGGGATTCCACCTTTACCAGAAGACCTGTTACTAGTGGTGTTCCACAAGGATCTGTGCTGAGTCCACTTCTGTTTGGAATCTATTTCTCAGAAGTTCAGGCAAAAATAGATGGCCTGTGGCTTATCAAGTTTACTGATGACTGCAAACTGGGTGCAATCAAAAAGATGTCACTGTACTACGAAAAGGACTTACACAGACAAAGGATTAGTACCAAAGCCATGGACTCAAACTTAACGCAAAAAAAAATCATTATCTTCCCCTTTGGTAAAGGTGAAGTCCCAGCAAATTGCAACATTAGCAATACGCCCCTAAGTGCAAATCCAGTGGTGAGAGACTTGGGAAAGCAGGTTGATATCAGCCTTAACTTTGTTCATTATGTGTCCATAGAGGTGAGGAAAGTCTTCTGCATTGCCTAGCTCATAAGTTAGGGAATAGCATCCAAAACGAAGGAGGTTATAACTCCACTGTACTCATTCCTCATCAGATCAGTAATAGAGTACAATGCTGCATTCTGTTTGTACCTCACCAGACACTTGTAGCAGCTGGAGGGACCTCAGAGGTTTCTCACCAAGAAAATTCAAGGCCTTCATGACATGACCTACATGGAT
This sequence comes from Protopterus annectens, assembly GCF_019279795.1. NCBI lineage: Eukaryota > Metazoa > Chordata > Ceratodontiformes > Protopteridae > Protopterus > Protopterus annectens. The sequence continues at coordinate 757,254,630 of NC_056741.1, forward strand.
AGACTATCACTATACTATGTATCATATAGACTGCTTAGAGGCAACTTGTGTCTGGCTTGCAGAGCAGTCTCAGACCCTGCCTTAATGGAAATGCTGCACATCCGCAAATCTAATGGAACAAGACTCACTCACTCTAGAGACCATAGCCTAGTCTGCAACATAAACAGGACTTGCTGGAGAGACAGATATGTCTCTCAGAGGTTATCACTCCTTGGAACAAACTCCCAGTTCAAGTTAAACAAAGCTCCTCAATGACCCTATGTAAGCATAACTTAGACAACTGTATAGGAAACCGTAAATTCATCCCGAGAGGTTCCACCTATGTCCCTTTTGGATGGGGCAGTCGGTGCTGATTAAAAGTTTGCACACTAATATAGGCAATTTCTCTCATTCTTTGAGGGGAAACTAGGGTAAAACGTGGCTAGGCTTGTAAAGGCCCTAGGGCCAGTAGCCTAGTAAACCTCCTATGATCCTATAAAGTGCAAATAGCAATTCAGCTGTTCTGCAGGTTTGGCTGCCAGCATACAAGTGACAGAGATGTGACTTTGGCACAGTCATCGTACAAATTTAGTAATTAACTTTTATGTGCTATGTTTAATATTTTTTTACCATCTCCACCCAGTTATATGTTCTTGCCTAAAAGTCTTCCAAGATGGCCATTGACTGAGAAGCATGTTGGCTGGATGTCTCCCAGCAGGAAAACCAGTAATTGCTGAAAACAGCCAGCAAAAGAAGTCAATTTAATTTAAATTTAGTACTTGGCTGAAGATTATTCTGTCTTGATGTCTTCAAAGAAAATGTCTGAGCAAAACAAAGATAAAGTGAAGAAAAAGGGAGAAGAGAAAATTGTTTTGGACAAGGTCTTAACGGAGACTCTTTGGGAAGCAGACTATTGTACATGGAGCAAATTGTAATTTGTGGCTCCAAATAACTTTCAAGGAAAATTGTCCGAGATGCACTCAGATCTTTAAAATAAGTATAACTGTAGTGGACTACATAAATCAAACAAATAGAGACTGAAAAAATAGAGAAAGCACCATGTAATTACTTTTGGTCAGGCAGTGAAAGTCACAAATGAAAAAAAAATGAAAAAACAGAAAATATCAGAAAATTGGACATCCTGAGAAATTGTTCAAAATGTGGCTGATTTGATGGAAAGAACAAGGAGGGAGAATTTGAGGTTTACATTCATCCCTGAGAAGATGAAAGGACCATATTGTATTAGCACCGGTATCAGCAGCTGAACTGGAAAGAAATGGCATACCATGTTTATGTCCCAAGAAGTCTTTTAAGGAAGCAGCCAAGACCAGGTGTTGTGAAAATACAAACATGCCAGCAAAAGATTATGTTAACAAAAGTGGGGAAGATAGGAAAGGGTCAAAAATTGGATATGCAAGTATTTGTGGAAAATGAATGCTTTGCTTATACAGACAGAAATTGAACACATTTTTTCTAGTCATGATAGAATGTCAACAAGATAGAGTTAGGTTTCACCTGCTGAATCCTGTAATATTCAGTGTGTTTTTTTTCTGGGGGCGTAAAGACATTTATGGTGGTTGACAGGTGATGGAAGGAATTGAGCAATTTAGCCAGCAGCGGCAACTGAATAGGGAGGGGGTAGGGGTTCTAGCTCGATAGCCATATGTGGAAACAATTTTAACCCAAGGGTTTTGTTCTAAAAGATGATGGAAAAACAAAGGGCAGTACAATGTCTGACCAGGAGAACTGGCAGAGAATTGGGATTTAACCAGCTGCTGGTGGAGATCAAATGTGAGCTATCCACAAAAGACTGAAGCAGGAGATGGTCTTGTATTTTAAATGGGGGAACTACAATACATCAGTTTCACTTTCTGGACTGTGGGATTGAAATAAAATAGGCTAGTCTGACTAAAGTTGCATGTACAACTCCAGCTTATCTGTAGAGAATGGAAATATAATTGCATTCTTATTGTTTTGGTTTACAGTGTTCTAGAAAAATAAGACCACTGTGGTTTACAACAATGTAGGTGCAACTGTGTATTAACATAATAAATGAATAATTAGTTAACTGAACCAGACGTGGACAATAAAAGCTTTAATGTTCTACACTTGGGCTAAATAAAGCAATGTTTCTGCATGGAAGGGTGTGGAAGTAAGAGATCTGATGTCAATTTTCATTCATTCCTCAGTGGATGGGTTCAGATCCAACTCTGCCTTTACACTAGCTCATGGCCTCTGAAAAACTCTCAAGCTCCTTTCCTACCGACAATCCACTATCCCTAAAGTCCCTCAGATCTCGCTTGTCGCTGTTGCATCTAGATGTGGTCGCCTTCGCTCTCTGGCTACTTCATAGAGATAAGTGAAATTTTATAAACTTTATTCTTAAAATGCTTATTTTTTCATAGCTCCCCTTTTTCGCTAAAAGGTTTATTCTGTTTCTTGACTCTCTCACTTTTATATACCTTTCTACACCTTTGTACACTAGATAGTGTAGTCTTCGCTACCATAGTTGATAGACCTTTCCTACCCTGTTTCTTTCTTTTCTATTTTTTGAAGTTAAATGTTCTCCTTTTGATTAAAAAAATCTGCTACCTTATTATTCTTCTGGCTTTTCTTTCCAGTATTGGAAGTATTTAGTTTGCCACTGTCCAGATATTTTAGGATAGAATTTTTGAGTCTCACTTTGATATCTGGTTAGAAGTGTTCACTTTAAAAATGTCTGATAAAGGGTTCAAAAAATGCAAGAAATGTGGGCACAAGATGCCATTTTCCGATGCCCACACTGTGTGTAACTGAACACCTCGACCAAGACTGTGACCTTTGCAGTGGGTTCAACCCCAGAGCTTTGACAGAAAGAAAGAAGCTAGTTGATTTTAAAGGGTTTATTACCAAGTCCTTTCTGGAGTTCAGTCTCTCAAGGCTAAAACCAAGGACCCTTCAAAAGGGTCCAGGCCTTTGGATTGCCCTGCATCGACTTCATTGGAACCAAGAAAAAAGAAGGCAAAATCTGATCAAAAGTCACTTGGGATCCGACCATCTTTGGATCCGATCAGATACGTTTCAAGTTCTTCAACCTCCTATCCAAGAAACGTGCTCCAGACTTGATGTCCTTGGATCCTAATCTCTTGCCACAGACAATATATATTTGCCCAGCATGCATCCTATCCCTTCCAGGGTGCCCTCACCATTTTTGGAGCAGTGCTCAAAATCTCCTTTAGTGGTGTCCTCTTGTTCCTCTAGAAGTCTCACGGAGGCAGATGTGGAAAAGATGATGAGGAGATTCTTCATGGTGCAGATTCAGAAGGGAGTTCTCATGGTTCATACCCCTTCAGGTCAGGAACACCGGCCATCTACCACTCCACTGTTAACTCATTCTCTAACCCACGATAAAGAAAGCGAACAACACAAGAACTGTAAAGATGGTGAGACAAGGAAAACTGCTCGTACAACTAGACAGTAATCACTGATAATTTATTGTACAAAGGCAATTGGCATCAGGTTACGACTGTATCCCAGTCTTCATCAGAACAAATAAAATATATCATCCAAAAGTTTATATACACATCTCCTAATATAATTAGTAAAAAACCACCAAAAAGTTTAAAGACACATTACCATAATTCACTAAAACATTACTGTTTCTCCTACTACAAAGTCAGGGCACAACAATCAATACTTGTACATATACAAAATAAAAATATGTGCATGAAATATATAAAATCTAAAAAATGAAAATGAAAATGAAAAAATGAAAATGATACGACTAAAATTCCATCTTTCTAATCTAGATCTAATGATGTAAATGTAGTTCCCATACACTAAACAAAAAAATAGAACAAACCACTGTACTAGGGGGGAACACCCCTAGATACTTATTCTAATGCTAAAAAAGGTTTAATACTGATAAAATCATTGAGACCAGGTGATGTCGTAGAATCCGTTAAGATTTGCCATTTGCTTTCAGACGCCAATTTCATTTCCAAAGGGTAAAACATCAACCTGTTCAATAATAGAAAATAAGAAACTGTGGTCATCTCCCTTGTCCAATATATGCCTATACAGTGCATTTTTCGTGTTGTGTTTCCTATTTTATACATGTGTTCATAAATACGTCTATTCAGCTGTCTCTCTGTCTTGCCTATATAATGAGCATTACATGAAATACAGACAGCCAAATAGGACCTGCTTTGCAGTTACCACTCTTACTTTCAATGGTGGTATGGCATAAATCGTCAAGATTGATTGTCCTGTTAAGGTTAATGTATCTACACTGTTTGCAATTTCCACATCTGACCGTACCCTTAGATGTGCCATGTGTTTGTGTGCTATTGTTGGTTCTTTCCAATAACTTTTTTAAATTTGGAGCTGTTTTATAAACACATCTTGGTTTTGAACCCAACACCTGTTCCTTATCCATAACCCTGAGTGTCAACCAATGTCTTTCTAAAATTTCCTTTATGATGTATGTGCTAGGGGTGTACATAAGTACACAAACCCTGCCTGTTAATTCATTGAAAATCCCTTCATGTTTATCCAACTGAAACAAACCTAAAAGGGGTGGGTATTTCCTTCCCCATTCATTTTGTACATAACTGATAACTTCCAAGACCATCTTTTCAGGATAGGCTCTACTGATAAACATTTCCTTAATGATGTTAAGTTCCATTTCCAAAATGGACTTGTTAGATGACATTCTAGCTACACGTACACATTGTCCTTTAATGACATTTTGAAATACATTGAGGAGGATGGTTGCTGCTGTAATGGACGTAGTCATTAGAAAATGTGGGTTTCCTGTAAACCCTAGATGTAAACCCCTGATTGTCATGACTCAATAGTACGTCCAAAAACGAAATTTCATGATGACTGTATTCATGGGTAAATTGCAAAAAATCAACCGTCTTGTTTAAATACTCCATGAATTCCTGTAACCTATCCTCAGAAGCCTTCCACAAAATAAAAATGTCGTCCAGGTATCTAGTATATAATATAATGTCTTTGTAGAAAATACTTTTGAACACAAACTCTGATTCCCACTCAGCCATGACCAAGTTCGCGAAGATGGGAGCACAAGCTGCTCCCATCGCCACTCCCTTGGTCTGCCTGAAAAATTCCCCTTGAAACGAGATGTAATTGTGGTCTAACACCAGTGACATCATATCACAAATGAGACTAATTTTCTCCCAAGAGAATTCGGTGTAGCTAGTGAGACTTCTTTCAATGAATTCTAGTCCCTCTGTCTTGGGGATGCTGGAAAAAAGGTCGACTACATCCACTGTTAAATAGATCAAGTTGGTATCCCATAAATCGTTGGTAATGGTACCTAAAACTCTCCAAGAGTCCTTGATTATATGGGGGATGCTGTCGTAAACCTTCTTGAGCCAGCTGTCAATCAGTTTCCCTATTTTGAACGTTTTTGACCTGGAACCTGACACAACTGGTCGAAAAGGAGGTTGTTCAATGGATTTGTGTAACTTGGGGATGCCTACCATCTTGGCTAATACAGGATGATCCTCTTTCACGAAAGAATATGTGTCATTGGATATCCTGTTGTCAATAAGGTTCATAGGTTCATAGTTTAGTACTAAGCTAACTGCCCTTGCGAGCCATTTTAAGCTTAGCCAATTATCCCTTGTGAGACTCAAACCCTGCACTTTTGTTTGCAAGGCAAACACCTTAGCCATTAAGCCACCATTCCAACCCTAAGGTATTCTTCAATGATGAGATCTATGCGTTTATGACCTATATTGACCTGATTCAATGAAATGTTCTCGTAGTTTCCTGAATGTTGGAGAATGTTATATATTTCCTGATTGTAGTCTTCTGTGGAAAAGATGACTACCCCACCTCCTTTATCAGGTTTCATGATCCTGATGTTCCTATTGTTCATGAAGTCTGATAAACATTTTCTTTCCTTGTTGGTTAAATTATCATAAGTGCCATTCACTAGATTCTTCATCTTATGGTACGTCCAGTAGATGTCACTGCAAACCAATTGCTCATAGTTGTACACGTGAAGATTTGAAGCCGGTATGAATGTGCTTTTTTTGGTGAGATCTGTCCCAACTATACCTTTGGCCCTGATGTTGGAATCCGGATGATTATCAAATAATAATGCCAGATTCAGTTTTCTACAATATTTTTTGACTTCCTTGCTGCTATCAAATAAATTCCATCCTCTCATAGGTATAAATTTCATACCTTTGCTTAGCAGTTGGGCGCTGATGTTATCTATCTCTATTGTGGTGTAATTAAACACCTTAAAACCATCATGTACAACAATTCTGGGATTGGAATTGTTGTCATGTGGTTCTATCAAATCTTGTATCACCATTTCCATAGGGTCATGGGAATGCTTCGTCACAGTGGTGTTACATAACATAAGATTGATATGAGCATTTTTAATCTTACAGGGCAAACTTAAGTCTTGTGCCAATGTTTTGGAACCCTCCAAGCTGGGTAAAACCTTCCCCCCTGAAAATTTTCTTCCCTATATGATTTCCTAGGTTCCCTTCTCCTAGTTAGATGATTATTGTGCATGTCAGGATCCTTGTGACTTGGCCAAATATAGGCCCTGTCTTTCTTATAGGCCTCCACATCACGTTGTATTTTCTTATTTTTCCTTTCTACTATGTTATGCGCGTTGTTATCAGCAAAGGTATACTGCTTCGTGTACAAATCATTTAAACTGTCAAAATCCTTGTGCTGTGTAATAGTAAGGTTCATGTGTTCTAAATCATCAGCTAACATGCTTAATTTTTCATCGAGGTGTTTAATTAATAAATTCATAAACTCATGCCCAAATCCTTCAAATAGTTCGTTAAACTCTTTCTCAACTACAGACGTAAACTTAATCCCTAAAGGTAGTTTAAAGAACCTTAAGCCTTTCGGCACAATTTTAAGCATAACACACTTCGATAAATAGCTGCAATCAATTTTAGCATTTTTATAAGCCATGAGTTTCTTGCCATATTCCAAAATATATTCTTTTAATGAAAAAATATTACATTCAATATCGCGTTTTTGCCCATTAGTATGTCTTATATAAGAATCAAAGAAATCTTTACTATCACTCAAAAATTGCTCAAACAGGTAGTCACCATTAAAAACATTTTCTTTTAAATTCTTTCTGCCAACGTTGTGAGCAGAATCACACTTGCCACTATGTTGTAATCTAATTGGGCTTTTGGGGCCCCGCTCCATATTATAAGTAACAGTACCTTTATTGTCCAGAACCATCTTGGTTCGACTGCTGTTGTCTTTAGTAATTTTCGGGCGGGCACCTCCATAGTGCTTGTCCATACGCTTCCTACAAAAGCTGTAATCAAAAGTAAAATCATGTTCTATATTGTCATGGCGTTCACTCAATAAAAAATCCTCGTCGGTGTGGGCTAGGTCCAAAGCCCTGATGTTATCCGCCCTGCAGTGCTCCGTTAGCAACCGTTTACATGGGGAGCTAAAAAATTGTCAAAGACACCGTCCATGTCTTGTAAGGCTTTAGGAAATCTACAGTCCGGTGTGCTGACCTCACCGCAACCTTGCGGTTTCTGTTCAAAATTTCGCACATGCGCGTTATCACTCTTACGTTCATTCTGAACGTCTGCTTCCTCATCCGAGTGCACAGGTACCTTGTAAGCCCTGACGATCTCCGAAGAAGTACAGGAATTGGCTTCTTCCTTTTTTTTGGCGTTGTTAGAGCTAGAAACCAAATCGGAGATGAGAGAGAACAATTTGTGCACCTCACCCTGTAGTGCTGTGAGGTCGGCTCTCAATTCGAATATACTGTCCCTTGACAATGAAGCAGAAGATTCCATGCTCTCAGCCATCCACACTAAACTCTCCACGATAAAGAAAGCGAACAACACAAGAACTGTAAAGATGGTGAGACAAGGAAAACTGCTCGTACAACTAGACAGTAATCACTGATAATTTATTGTACAAAGGCAATTGGCATCAGGTTAAGCGCTTTCGACTGTATCCCAGTCTTCATCAGAACAAATAAAATATATCATCCAAAAGTTTATATACACATCTCCTAATATAATTGGTAAAAAACCGCCAAAAAGTTTAAAGACACATTACCATAATTCACTAAAACATTACTGTTTCTCCTACTACAAAGTCAGGGCACAACAATCAACACTTGTACATATACAAAATAAAAATATGTGCATGAAATATATAAAATCTGAAAAATGAAAATGAAAAAATGAAAAAATGATGCGACTAAAATTCCATCATTCTAATCTAGATCTAATGATGTAAATGTAGTTCCCATACACTAAACAAAAAATAGAACAAACCACTGTACTAGGGGGGAACACCCCTAGATACTTATTCTAATGCTAAAAAAGGTTTAATACTGATAAAATCATTGAGACCAGGTGATCTCGTAGAATCCGTTAAGATTTGCCATTTGCTTTCACAAGACGCCAATTTCATTTTCCAATCCCCTCTAAACCTTTTTTAGCATTAGAATAAGTATCTAGGGGTGTTCCCCCCTAGTACAGTGGTTTGTTCTATTTTTTGTTTAGTGTATGGGAACTACATTTACATCATTAGATCTAGATTAGAAAGATGGAATTTTAGTCGTATCATTTTTTCATTTTTTCATTTTCATTTTTTAGATTTTACATATTTCATGCACATATTTTTATTTTGTATATGTACAAGTGTTGATTGTTGTGCCCTGACTTTGTAGTAGGAGAAACAGTAATGTTTTAGTGAATTATGGTAATGTGTCTTTAAACTTTTTACTAATTATATTAGGAGATGTGTATATAAACTTTTGGATGATATATTTTATTTGTTCTGATGAAGACTGGGATACAGTCGAAAGCGCTTAACCTGATGCCAATTGCCTTTGTACAATAAATTATCAGTGATTACTGTCTAGTTGTACGAGCAGTTTTCCTTGTCTCACCATCTTTACAGTTCTTGTGTTGTTCGCTTTCTTTATCGTGGAGAGTTTAGTGTGGATGGCTGAGAACATGGAATCTTCTGCTTCATTGTCAAGGGACAGTATATTCGAATTGAGAGCCGACCTCACAGCACCACAGGGTGAGGTGCACAAATTGTTATCTCTCATCTCCGATTTGGTTTCTAGCTCTAACAACGCCAAAAAAAAGGAAGAAGCCAATTCCTGTACTTCTTCGGAGATAGTCAGGGCTTACAAGGTACCTGTGCACTCGGATGAGGAAGCAGACGTTCAGAATGAACGTAAGCGTGATAACGCGCATGTGCGAAATTTTGAACAGAAACCGCAAGGTTGCGGTGAGGTCAGCACACCGGACTGTAGATTTCCTAAAGCCTTACAAGACACGGACGGTGTCTTTGACAATTTTTTAGCTCCCCATGTAAACGAAGGCGCAACGGAGCACTGCAGGGCGGATAACATCAGGGCTTTGGACCTAGCCCACACCGACGAGGATTTTTTATTGAGTGAACGCCATGACAATATAGAACATGATTTTACTTTTGATTACAGCTTTTGTAGGAAGCGTATGGACAAGCACTATGGAGGTGCCCGCCCGAAAATTACTAAAGACAACAGCAGTCGAACCAAGATGGTTCTGGACAATAAAGGTACTGTTACTTATAATATGGAGCAGGGCCCCAAAAGCCCAATTAGATTACAACATAGTGGCAAGTGTGATTCTGCTCACAACGTTGGCAGAAAGAATTTAAAAGAAAATGTTTTTAATGGTGACTACCTGTTTGAGCAATTTTTGAGTGATAGTAAAGATTTCTTTGATTCTGATATAAGACATACTAATGGGCAAAAACGTGATATTGAATGTAATATTTTTTTATTAAAAGAATATATTTTGGAATATGGCAAGAAACTCACGGCTTATAAAAATGCTAAAATTGATTGCAGCTATTTATCGAAGTGTGTTATGCTTAAAATTGTGCCGAAAGGCTTAAGGTTCTTTAAACTACCTTTAGGGATTAAGTTTACATCTGTAGTTGAGAAAGAGTTTAACGAACTATTTGAAGGATTTGGGCATGAGTTTATGAATTTATTAATTAAACACCTCGATGAAAAATTAAGCATGTTAGCTGATGATTTAGAACACATGAACCTTACTATTACACAGCACAAGGATTTTGATAGTTTAAATGATTTGTACACGAAGCAGTATACCTTTGCTGATAACGCGCATAACATAGTAGAAAGGAAAAATAAGAAAATACAACGTGATGTGGAGGCCTATAAGAAAGACAGGGCCTATATTTGGCCAAGTCACAAGGATCCTGACATGCACAATAATCATCTAACTAGGAGAAGGGAACCTAGGAAATCATATAGGGAAGAAAATTTTCAGGGGGGAAGGTTTTACCCAGCTTGGAGGGTTCCAAAACATTGGCACAAGACTTAAGTTTGCCCAGTAAGATTAAAAATGCTCATATCAATCTTATGTTAGGTAACACCACTGTGACGAAGCATTCCCATGACCCTATGGAAATGGTGATACAAGATTTGATAGAACCACATGACAACAATTCCAATCCCAGAATTGTTGTACATGATGGTTTTAAGGTGTTTAATTACACCACAATAGAGATAGATAACATCAGCGCCCAACTGCTAAGCAAAAGTATGAAATTTATACCTATGAGAGGATGGAATTTATTTGATAGCATCAAGGAAGTCAAAAAATATTGTAGAAAACTGAATCTGGCATTATTATTTGATAATCATCCGGATTCCAACATCAGGGCCAAAGGTATAGTTGGGACAGATCTCACCAAAAAAAGCACATTCATACCGGCTTCAAATCCTCACGTGTACAACTATGAGCAATTGGTTTGCAGTGACATCTACTGGACGTACCATAAGATGAAGAATCTAGTGAATGGCACTTATGATTTAACCAACAAGGAAAGAAAATGTTTATCAGACTTCATGAGCAATAGGAACATCAGGATCATGAAACCTGATAAAGGAGGTGGGGTAGTCATCTTTTCCACAGAAGACTACAATCAGGAAATATATAACATTCTCCACCATTCAGGAAACTACGAGAACATTTCATTGAATCAGGTCAATATAGGTCATAAACGCATAGATCTCATCATTGAAGAATACCTTATTGACAACAGGATATCCAATGACACATATTCTTTCGTGAAAGAGGATCATCCTGTATTAGCCAAGATGGTAGGCATCCCCAAGTTACACAAATCCATTGAACAACCTCCTTTTCGACCAGTTGTGTCAGGTTCCAGGTCAAAAACGTTCAAAATAGGGAAACTGATTGACAGCTGGCTGAAGAAGGTTTACGACAGCATCCCCCATATAATCAAGGACTCTTGGAGATTTTTAGGTACCATTACCAACGATTTATGGGATACCAACTTGATCTATTTAACAGTGGATGTAGTCGACCTTTTTTCCAGCATCCCCAAGACAGAGGGACTAGAATTCTTTGAAAGAAGTCTCACTAGATACACCGAATTCTCTTGAGAGAAAATTAGTCTCATTTGTGATATGATGTCACTGGTGTTAGACCACAATTACATCTCGTTTCAAGGGGAATTTTTCAGGCAGACCAAGGGAGTGGTGATGGGAGCAGCTTGTGCTCCCATCTTTGCGAACTTGGTCATGGCTGAGTGGGAATCAGAGTTTGTGTTCAAAAGTATTTTCTACAAAGACATTATATTATATACTAGATACCTGGACGACATTTTTATTTTGTGGAAGGCTTCTGAGGATAGGTTACAGGAATTCATGGAGTATTTAAACAAGACGGTTGATTTTTTGCAATTTACCCATGAATACAGTCATCATGAAATTTCGTTTTTGGACGTACTATTGAGTCATGACAATCATGGGTTTACATCTAGGGTTTACAGGAAACCCACATTTTCTAATGACTACGTCCATTACAGCAGCAACCATCCTCCTCACGTATTTCAAAATGTCATTAAAGGACAATGTGTACGTGTAGCTAGAATGTCATCTAACAAGTCCATTTTGGAAATGGAACTTAACATCATTAAGGAAATGTTTATCAGTAGAGCCTATCCTGAAAAGATGGTCTTGGAAGTTATCAGTTATGTACAAAATGAATGGGGAAGGAAATACCCACCCCTTTTAGGTTTGTTTCAGTTGGATAAACATGAAGGGATTTTCAATGAATTAACAGGCAGGGTTTGTGTACTTATGTACACCCCTAGCACATACATCATAAAGGAAATTTTAGAAAGACATTGGTTGACACTCAGGGTTATGGATAAGGAACAGGTGTTGGGTTCAAAACCAAGATGTGTTTATAAAACAGCTCCAAATTTAAAAAAGTTATTGGAAAGAACCAACAATAGCACACAAACACATGGCACATCTAAGGGTACGGTCAGATGTGGAAATTGCAAACAGTGTAGATACATTAACCTTAACAGGACAATCAATCTTGACGATTTATGCCATACCACCATTGAAAGTAAGAGTGGTAACTGCAAAACGAAGCAGGTCGTCTATTTGGCTGTCTGTATTTCATGTAATGCTCATTATATAGGCAAGACAGAGAGACAGCTGAATAGACGTATTTATGAACACATGTATAAAATAGGGAAACACAACACGAAAAATGCACTGTATAGGCATATATTGGACAAGGGAGATGACCACAGTTTCTTATTTTCTATTATTGAACAGGTTGATGTTTTACCCTTTGGAGGGGATTGGAAAATGAAATTGGCGTCTTGTGAAAGCAAATGGCAAATCTTAACGGATTCTACGAGATCACCTGGTCTCAATGATTTTATCAGTATTAAACCTTTTTTAGCATTAGAATAAGTATCTAGGGGTGTTCCCCCCTAGTACAGTGGTTTGTTCTATTTTTTGTTTAGTGTATGGGAACTACAGTTACATCATTAGATCTAGATTAGAAAGATGGAATTTTAGTCGTATCATTTTTTCATTTTTTCATTTTCATTTTTTAGATTTTATATATTTCATGCACATATTTTTATTTTGTATATGTACAAGTGTTGATTGTTATGCCCTGACTTTGTAGTAGGAAAAACAGTAATGTTTTAGTGAATTATGGTAATGTGTCTTTAAACTTTTTGGCGGTTTTTTACTAATTATATTAGGAGATGTGTATATAAACTTTTGGATGATATATTTTATTTGTTCTGATGAAGACTGGGATACAGTCGAAAGCGCTTAACCTGATGCCAATTGCCTTTGTACAATAAATTATCAGTGATTACTGTCTAGTTGTACGAGCAGTTTTCCTTGTCTCACCATCTTTACAGTTCTTGTGTCATTCTCTAACCCAGCCTGTGGTGTTAGAGTCCTTGGGACCGAAGAGAGCAATGGTTTGGCTCCGACTGTTACTCAGAGTGCACTGTCCCCAATATCTTCAGATCTGGATGACTGTCAGAGTCGAAGTTTCCAAGTCAGTTTCGAGGGGACAGGATCAGCTTCAAGGTTTTTGGAGCAGTGTCTTCCTCTTGGAGCTTTGGCTTTGGATAACTGTGCTCCGGTTTCCAACTCTGGCGTTTTGCTCTCAGAGCGGAGGGAAGTGGCGGGCCAGAAACTTGCTTTCTCAGCTTTGTTGACTTTCTTCTGTCCTGACCAGTCCTGCTTTAGAAGTTGTGAAGAGGGTTTTCTGCTCTGGCAGGTCAGACGAGTCCTTCCCCCCCTCAGATCTACCCTCAACCTTTCAGATGACTTTGCACTATGATCCTCAGCATTCTGCTCCATGTTGGACAACCACCCTAAAGCTTCCAGACTACTCAGCTGGGTATTGTCATCTCTTCTGATACTTCTCCAGATCAACCCACCAAAGAACTCCTTAAGAAGAAGACATGCAAAAGGAGGCACTTGGACTCTCATCAAGAGTCTATCACTGAAAATATTGACTTTAATGAGGGAGAAGAGTCTTCCAAATCACCACCCAATGTCTCATTTGGAGATATCCTTGAGATCCTTAAACAGAAGGGTGGTTTGTCTGCCCAAAGCGTGACTCCTAAAGAGTCAGTATTTCTGTAAACTTTCGCGACTGACCCATCTATCTCCTGGGTTATTCCACCCGCTGCCAAACTTATTGATTTGGTTTCTAGCAGGTTTGGAAGGAACCTGATATGACTGAGCCAATCCCCAAGAGACCAGACAGGATTCTGGCTCCACCAGTAGGAAGTGAATAGTAGAGTAAAGGGGTACAATTTGATGCAATGGTCATGGCGGCAATTACAAAGAAGGAACTCTAGGAACAGAGTTCTACTGTCCATCCCCCTAATGGAGAATTTGGGCTACTGGCCAGATCTGGTAAACAAGTTTATGCTTTAGCGACCTTTGCTGTCAGATCACTGAACTACTTGGCACACTTTACGAGACTGCAAATGGACTTGATTAAAGAACTTTCAAACTCTCTTTAAGGGGCCACTACTGCTGAGGCTCAAATGTCTGTGACTTCACTGTTGGCTACCCTTCAGTCTATTGCAAATTCGTCCATGAGGCTCATCTCACATGCTGCAGAAGGTGCCTCAAGGGACGCAGGTTCAGGTATTTCCATCAAGATGCATGCCTGGATGTGCCTGTGTGATTTTGCAGAGCCCTTCAAGTCATCATATGTCTTTGACGGCTCCTCCTTGTTTGGCCCCACTGTAAAAGACGCACTGTCCAGGTGTGAGAAAAAGCAGAAAAACCCTCTCTGCAGTGGGCATGCATTTTTCGACCCCTCAAAGGGCTTTTTACAAGAATCAACGGGGAGGCCGAAAGATATGGTTCAGGAAGTCTCCGGGTCCTTTCCAGGATACATGTGATGGTAGTTCACCCAGAGGCAGATGAGGGAGCGATAATGGTAGATGACTCCCCCCCATGACAGAGGAGGCCTGCATTTTCAGACAGACCCTTTCAGTGCTCCTGAAGGGAAGCCCAATTCCCTTCTTCTGTAGGCAGTCGGGGGTCACTTATTGCTGCACCAGGAAGCCTAGCTAAATGTAACAGAGGGCACTTGGGTGCAGAGAATTATTTCCACAGATTATATTATTCCCTTTTCCCTCCCATCTCCATTACCCAAGAAAATCCTTGATGTTCCATACAATCAGAGGGAAGCAGCAGCACTAGAAATTCAAAAGCTGCTAGAAAAAGTCGTTCAGGAGGTCCCTCCATACCAAATAGAATCCAGAACTTACTCAAGATTGTTTTTTGTGCCAAAGAAGACTGGTTTGGAGACCAATTTTAGTTCTCAGTTTGTTGAACAAATCAGTTCGTCACACCAAATTTCAGATGGTCACTGTTCAGTCCATTCTGCCATTTTTGGGCAAGGACGACTGGATATGCTTGATAGACCTTCAGGATGCATACTATCCCATAAAAATGAATGGATGATCCAGAAGGTGCTTAATTTTCCAGCTGGGAGCCCATCATTACTAATTCAGAGCACTGCCCTTGTTCCTCAGAACAACCCCCAGGGTGTTTACCAAGTGTGTAGTAGTGGTAACTGGTCATTTGAGACTGCAGGGATTCTAGGTGTTTTCATACTTAAATGACTGGCTCATTATTGCCCCGGCCAGGCATCAGTGGTACAAGCACTAGATCAAGTGTTGTCGACCTGTTCAAATCTTGGAATAACGATCAATTACAACAAGTTACACTTACAACCAACATTGAAATTCTTAGGAGCAATGTTTAACTCATGTTATGGTAGCATCTCTTCCTCTTTCGAGAGTACAAACAATAAGAAATCAGGTCAGGAAAATAATTTGCAGTACCAGAATTTCATCCCGATTGATTCTGCAAGCCATGGGATCAATGTTAGCTATAATATCAGCAATAATTTTAGTTCCTTTATCAAGACATCACATGAGGATTCTGTAATGGATGGTAGTAACACAATGGTCAGTTCTCTCTCAACTCATGTCAGCAAAGATAACTCAGGTAAGTGAATGGTATCTTCCCTTGTGGATGCAGTTGCAACAACTGTTGCAAGGTTGCCCTTTCATTTTAGCTCAGCCCCAACCCAAGACGATAATGATCACAGACGCTTCCCAGATTTGGTGTGGGGGGGGGCAGTTTCTGGGAAAGACAGTCCAAGGCACTTGGTCCCCCAAAGCGGCCAACTTGCATATCAGTGTTCTGGAAAGGAGAGTGGTGCTTTTGGCATTGCAAGTATTCCAAAATGTTCTCCCTCTCAGGACAATTGCAATCCAAATGGACAACATGTCAGTAGTTTGGTACATCAACAGACAAGGGGGAACCAGATCTCACCCTCCATCCCTAGAAGCCCTAAGGGTGTGGCAATGTGAGATATCTTCCAAACGCTTTCTTATTGCACTGCATATTCTGGGGACAAACTGAGCAGGTACATCTTACTACCTCACGAGTGGTCCCTCAACAACAAAGTAACAGCAATGATTTTCCATCAGTGGGGCCAGCCTTGCTGTGATCTTTTTGCATCTCCCCTAAACAACAAGTGCAGCAGCTTCTTTGCCTTAATCCCTCCCACCAGGGAAGTCACCAAGGCATACTGTACTCCACGATTGGCTCCTCGGTCGCTTTATGCTTACCGTCTAACTCCTTTAATTCCAAAATTCCTTTAGAAAGCAGCCAGCTTGAAGAGCAAAGTCATCCTAATTGCACCTTGCTGGCCTTGACAGGTATGGTTCCCCTTCCTCTGGCCTCGTCTGCTGTACCCACCTTGGATTCTGGAGCTAACTCCAGACCTTTCGTCTCACACGACAGGCATGGTTCACCCAGATGTCTCAAATCTCAAGCTAACTGCCTAGTTTCTCCAATTCCCTTAATAGCCAGGCAACCAATGCTTTCTTCACTCGTTCATTCTTTACTTTTATCACCCCATAAACCTCCTACAAGAAAACTCTATAGGAGTAAAGAGAGAAGAGTTGTTTATAGGGCAGAGCAGAATCAGATAGACCCCTTCTCAGCTCCAAGTCATCCTGTTGTTGAATTTTTAGCAAGTTTGTTTAATAGTCAGTGAACTAGCACCCTCTTTAAAGATCAACTTCAGCAGTCTCCAACATTCATGGGGGGTTTCAGAATTCTTCCCTGGCTTTCTCTAAACTGTGCAAAGCCTTTTTGAAAGGTACTCTTCTACTCAGTCCCCCTATTAAAGATCTCATACCACCATGGGATTTAAATTTGGTTCTGCAAGTCTTAATACATTCTCTCTTTGAACCTGCAGCTAAATATGATTTACATTTTTTATTTGGAAAACTGTTTTTTTTAGTTGCAGTTACATCTGCTAGAAGATTTCAGAACTTCAAGGATTATCTTCTAAGCCCCCATACTTGATTTTTCATAAGAATAGGTTCACCTTACATACCAGTGCTTCCTTTCTACCTACGGTGGTGTCAGAATCCAGCGTAAACCAAGCCATTAACCTGCCAGTATTCTTCCCAAACTTTACAAATAAAGGAGAATGTATGCTGCACTTCATGAATGTTCATAGACAATTACATTTCTACCTGCACAGAACAAAAAAGGTTAGAAAGACAGATCAGCTATTTGTTTATTTTGCACATAAGTTGGGTAAACCAGTTACAAAGGTAACTAAGATGGTTGACAAATTGCATTTCATTTGCCTAGAGCAAATTGTATCTACCCTTACCAAAACCATTAAAGGCTCATTCATCCAGATCTATGGCTACTTCCATTGTGTTCCAATCTAGAGCCTATATGGATGATATATGTGCGGCTGCAACTTGGTCAAATCCTCATACCATTATCACTCATTACAAACTAGATCTGGTCTCGAGGGGAAGAGCAGCCTTTAGCTCATTTATACTCAGGAATATCCTTTCTTAGAGTCCACCCAGGAAATTAGGTAGCTGGGAACTCTGTCCCATTGGTTGAGGAATGAATGAAAATTGACAGCATCAGATAAAGAAGTTATGTACTTACCGTAACGTTCCATCTATGTTGTCTATTTTCATTCTTCCTCAGCTCCCCATCCTCTATCCCCCTCTATTTCTCACAAATGTCTTCTGGAGGAATGAAAGTCTTAGGGACACCATATGTCCCTTTTGTTGAACTCCAGTTATGACAATTTTTTTATAGTTTCTCTCTCTCCAAAGTTCTAAATAGGATCTGACGGACTTTAAGAATAGTGCATTATGGGTAGGAAAGGAGCTTGAGAGTTTGTCAGAGGCCGTGAGCTAGTGTCACGGCTGAATCATATCCGAGTATTGGATCCAAACCCATTTCCTGATGAAGAATGAAAATGGACAACGCAGATGGAATGCCATGGTAAGTACATAACCTTTGTTTCCATTGTGAGTGTTAGGAATTGTAATGTAAGACACTGAACTAAAAATAACTTTATGCATCTTTAAAGGTGTAGGATACAGCAAATCATTATCATTTTGTAGCAAGATACACTTTATGTCTATGTTCAGTTGCAGCTGCTGGGTAGGTATATTAGTGTTGGAGCAGTATACAGTAAACAGTGGAAAGGTTCATATGCAGAGATCTTGAAATATAGCAGAATAGAATAAACAGATGTTCATCGTGTTTCACTGTTGCAGTCATTACAATTGGTTTATCCTGCTGGCAAGCTACCCGCAGTCCGCCCGAGTTCCAAAGTCTGGGTCCGGCGTCGGTTGCTGTCGCCTCCTCCCTGACGTCAGTGCGCCAGGGGTATAAAAGATGCAGCTGACGTCATTTTCTTCAGTCTTTCTTGTCGCGCGGTGCCCGAAGCAAAAGCAGTTTGCACGTGCCGGTCGGCCGACTCCTGAGATTTTCAAATTCGAATTTCAAATCCAAAGTCTTCATTAAAGCTAAGTACCCCATTGGGGAAACTTTTTTCTTGCTCCAGACCGATGTCAGAAAAAGTTAATAATTGTATTTCTTGTGGGAAGCAAATACCTCATAAGGATTTTCATTCTTACTGTATTCCTTGCCTAGGCCCTGACCACGATGTTGCTAGTTGTCGGTTTTGTGCTAGATTTAACCAACGCACTATTAAGCGTCGGAACGATTTTGCATTTCATTACTTTGGCGGAAGATTCAATTATATAATGCTGTCAGATCAGCCAACTACCGGAGTTTATAAAAAGCGCAAAGAAAAAGAAAAGGACAGGCATCCGAGGTCCAAAACTGACGACGAGGCTTTCGTTAGGCCTGTCGCTGGTTCACCGGTTCTCAGTGAGGCGCTTTCGCAGCCCCTGATGCCCGCTACCTCAGAGCCACAGGCTGCTTCCGACTCCCACATGGAGCCGACTAGGCCTCTGGAAACTCAAGGTATTGGACACTCGGAAACTATTCCCTCAGATGGGTCCGGAGCCGGGTGTTTTCAGGCCTACACAGTTATATGTAAAGTCATCTTCAGCTTCAAAGACTAAAATAGCTCTAAGGACAAAGAAACAATTACAGCATTTTCCTGGACAGGCCTCCATGCCTAAAAAACAGATGCTTAAAATGTCCGAAGACCTAATTACTTTGATCAGGGGTTCTCATCCCTCTCCTGATAAGAGGCCTAGGCAAGATATAGAATATGAATCTTCAGATCAGGTTTCCATTTCTTCTGATTCCTCCTCTGAACAGGAATATTCCCTTCCTCCCTATGAGGATTCCGATGCTGAAGAATCTATCCCTTCAGCCTCTCCTCCTGAGGATTACTCTTTTGGTGAGACCCTGTATACTGTGAGGGAGCATTTCCATTGGGAGAGCCAGGATTACTCAGAATCCAAGAAAAGGCTTAGGGACTTTCTTTTATTACCCCAGCACAGGCCCCTGGCTATTCCTCCTGTTTTAGACATTGTAGATGATGTATTCTCAGAGTCCGGGCTGTCTCCTGACTCTTTACCACCAGCTCCTGTTAAGCCAGACAGATACTACATGGTTCCTGATTCTCATAAATTTCTTTACAAAAACCCTGCTGCTGACCCAGAAACTATTTCTCAGGGTCCCAAGGGGGTCAAGGCTTCCACTGCAAAAAACCCTATCCCCTCTGATAGGGATTCAAGGGTCCTGGACAGATGAGGGAAAAAGATTTATACTTCTGCTACCTTGGCTGTAAGAGCTTTGAATTGTCAGTTTCATATGCTTAAATATCAGCAAAATCTTATGTCACAGCTTAAACAGAAAATGTTGACAAATTCAAAATGTGCAGAAAACAAAGAAATGCAGGATTTATTGCATGCAGCTGAACAAGTGGGAAAGCATACTTTGCAATGTGGTTTTGATTCTTTAGAGGCCTCCTGTAGGGCCGCAGGTGCAGGTTCTGTCATTAGGAGACATGCTTGGTTAAAAGAACAGAATCTGCCTGATCATGTTAAAGCAAAGCTTTTAGATGCTCCATTACAACATGATTCCTTGTTTGGTGTTAAAGCAGAGGAGGTGTTGAAGAAAATGGAGGACAAAGCTAAATCTATGCAAACAGTGAAGGATTTCTTTCAGGTACAGCCTCCCAGATTTAGCAGGAACTGGCCTACAAAGAGTTGGTCCTTTCCAGTGTCAGACAGGCCACAAAGAGGCAGATACAGATGCCCCAGAGGCAGACCACAGCCCCAAGGCTCATACAGGCCTAAACAATGGGGTGCTCCAAAAGTGGAGAGGAAAAATCACAGCCATACAGGAAACAGTCTCAATAACTTTCCCCTGCCAGCACCAAGCACTTATCTTCTGGCAGCTCCTTTGGTGGGAAAACGAGCACTTTTTTCACAAAATTGGAACATGATCACCCAGGACAAATGGGTCTTAAATATCGTATCTCAAGGCTACAGGTTCCACTTTCACACCCTGCCAAGGCCAAACGGTTTGCCAGACCCTGCCACACAATCAATGGGCAGAGGCACAAAAGCAAGTTTCATCCCTCATGGACATGAGAGCCATTCAGCAAGTACCGCAGCAAGAGCAGGGACAAGGATTTTACTCAAGGCTATTCTTGGTACACAGAAAGGACAAAGCCTGGAGACCAATACTGGACCTGTGTATCCAAAACACATTCCTGGTTATTCCAAAATTCAAAATGTTAACTCTGCAGCAGCTTCTGCCCATGCTGGGCAAGAAGGCTTGGCTTGTGACTTTAGACCTAAAAGAGGCGTATCTGCATGTCCCAGTCAGTCAGTCATGCAGAAGGTACCTCAGATTTATAGCTGGCTCAACACATTACCAGTTCTCTGCACTGCCCTTTGGCTTATCTACTGCGCCAAGGGTCTTCACAAAATGCCTGGCACCAGTAATTGCATTTTGCAGACAAAGAGGAATACAAATATATCCTTACTTGGACGACTGCCTTATTCAAGGAGAGAACAAGTACATCCTACGACAGCATCTGGCATTTGTAAAAAGATTACTAACAAGGTCTAGGGTACACAGTAAACGAAAATAAATCAAAGCTCATACCCTCTCAAGAGATAATATTCCTGGGTGCAAGCTTAAATACAACTGCCCAGATGGCTTATCTCATGCCAGACAAACACAGACAACTGACTACTTATTTCAAAATGTTGGCAACAAAGACCCAGTTATCTGCAAGAAAAGTTCTGCAAGCTTTGGGATTCATGGCATCCTGCATAATGCTAATTCCATATGCAAGACTGCATATGAGGAAACTTCAGTGTTATCTGAAAAGTGTTTGGACTTAACATTGCCACAGCCTGGAAACAATAATTACTCTCATTCCTTCCTGCAACAGGAGTTTCGATGGTGGGCAAGAGCCTGTCACCTCAACACGGAACAACCATTCTCCTTACCCACAGCCAGGCAGACATTGACAACACATGCATCAAATTATGCCTGGGGGGCCCATATGGCAGGAAGATGTTTTCAGGGCACATGGTCCGCAAGTCAAAAGCATCTACATATCAATCAAAAAGAGATGCTAGCTGTTCAGAATGCCCTGACAGCCTTCAAGGATCAACTTCATCCAGGACAACAACTGATAAAGACGGTCAATACTACAGTCATGTGGTACATAAACAAGCAGAGGGGCATGCGATCCTACCCACTCTGCAGACTAGCCATGAACTTGTGGGACACAGCACTGACATACCAAGTACATCTGCAAGCACAATTCCTGCCAGGAAGGGTAAGTAACTCTGGCAGACGAACTAAGCAGAAATCTAATGGATCCCCACGAGTGGAAATTCGATCCACAAGTCTTCAGCATGATAACAAGGAACTGGGGATGCCCGGACATAGACCTATTTGCCTCCCCTCACAACTGCCAATTATAAAGATTCTGCACAAGGACTTATCACAAGCAAGCATGGAAAGTGGATGCTCTATCTTTCAGCTGGAAAAACCTTGTCAGTATATGCCTTTCCTCCTCTGCCTCTCCTCCCCATGGTACTCCTCAAGGTCAGACAAGAGAAGCCAAAATGATACTGATTGCCCCAGACTGGCCCCGCCAGCACTGGTACCCAATCCTAAAGAGCTTGTCTGAATGCCCAGCTTGGACATTACCTCAAATTCCTCACTTATTGACCCAACAAGACAGTCAGATACTGCACAGCCAAATCAGGACCTTAAACCTGGCAGCATGGTGGATAATGTAGCCATTCAAGACGCACCTCTCTCTAAAGCTGTGATGGATGTTATCTTAGAGGCCAGGAGGCTTAGCACCAGAAAATCTTATGCAGAAAAATGGAAGAGATTCTGTGCTTGGAACCAGGCACTAGGTATTGACACGACTGTTCCAAATATTCCTCAGATTTTGCAATACTTAACTGAGATGCTGGATAAATGCCTTTCCTTTTCATCAATTAAAATTCATGCCTCTGCCATTTCAGCTCATTACAGTACAGAACCACCTATTTTCTCTCATCCATTGCTAAGACGATACCTCAGAGGAGCCAAAAACATAAGACCTCCAAGGAGAGCTCCAATACCTCTTGGGGACCTCAATTATGTCTTGGAAAAACTCACACTGCCTCCGTATGAGCCAGCCTCTGCAGCTGATATAAAATTCTTATCCTGGAAAACAGCTCTGCTCCTAGCAATAACTTCCACTAGACAAGTCTCAGAGTTACAGGCACTCATGGCTGTGGAACCCTTTATCATTTTCCATCCTGACAGGGTTTCTCTAAGGACAAACCCTACATTTATGCCTAAGGTAGTGTCCAGTGTGGCCTTTAACCAAACAATTCATTTGCCTACCTTTTACCCAAACCCACAGAATAAGGGTGAGAGACTTCTGCATTCTCTGGACATTCACAGGCAGCTACGCTTCAACTTGGATAGAAATAAAGCTTTCAGAAAGACTGAACAACTTCTAGTGGCGTATGCTGCAGGATCACAAGGAAAGACTGTCTCAAAACAGACTATTTCAAAGTGGATAGACCACTGCATTCATTTCTGCTATTCACAGCATGGCAAATCAGTGCGTAAGGGCATTAGGCCACATTCAACCAGAGCAGCAGCCACTTCAGCAGCCTTCCTCAGAGGAGTACCAACCAAAGACATTTTAGAGGCTGCAACTTGGAGTTCAGTGCATACTTTTACAAAGCACTACCACTTACCTCTCTACTCTAAATCCAGGGCAGGCTTTGCCACTGCAGTTCTGCAGGGCCTGATAGCCTCTCCTAATCCTCTTTAGCCACCCTCCCAACCTTAGCTTTGGGATTCAACCCAATTGTAATGACTGCAACAGTGAAACACGATGAACGTAGTACAGTTGTGTACCTACCATAAATGTAGATGTTCAAGTGTATTCACTGTTGCAGTCTGGGTTACCCACCCACCATCCCCCTTTTCCTTGCTGGAACTTATCTGTACTTCTGTATTCTATACAACCTATGTGGTGTATTTGCTTGTAGATGAATGAAAAGTTGTTTTTTTTGTGTATGCATGCTTATTGGCATAATTTAGCCTACCTTTTTAGGGGCACCTGACATCTGGGGCGAGAAAAACTGAAGAAAATGGCGTTGGCTGCATCTTTTATACCCCTGGCGCACTGGCGTCAGGGAGGAGGTGACAGCAACTGACGCCGGACCCAGACTTTGGAACTCGGGCCGACTGCGGGTGGCCTGCCAGCAGGATAACCCAATTGTAATGACTGCAACAGTGAATACACTCAAACATCTACATTTATGGTAGGTACACAACTGTACTTTTGCAGTCATGATTAGGATGATGGTGAACTCTTTTTTTTCTTTTTGGTTTCAAATACAGGGACTTTTTCCAGTGTTGGAAACTTAGTTGAAGTTACATCTGCTAGAAGATTTCAGAACTTCAAGGATTATCTTCTAAGCCCCCATACTTGATTTTTCATAAGAATAGGTTCACCTTACATACCAGTGCTTCCTTTCTACCTACGGTGGTGTCAGAATCCAGCGTAAACCAAGCCATTAACCTGCCAGTATTCTTCCCAAACTTTACAAATAAAGGAGAATGTATGCTGCACTTCATGAATGTTCATAGACAATTACATTTCTACCTGCACAGAACAAAAAAGGTTAGAAAGACAGATCAGCTATTTGTTTATTTTGCACATAAGTTGGGTAAACCAGTTACAAAGGTAACTAAGATGGTTGACAAATTGCATTTCATTTGCCTACAGCAAATTGTATCTACCCTTACCAAAACCATTAAAGGCTCATTCATCCAGATCTATGGCTACTTCCACTGTGTTCCAATCTAGAGCCTATATGGATGATATATGTCGCGTGCAACTTGGTCAAATCCTCATACCATTATCACTCATTACAAACTAGATCTGGTCTCGAGGGGAAGAGCAGCCTTTAGCTCATTTATACTCAGGAATATCCTTTCTTAGAGTCCACCCAGAATTAGGTAGCTGGGAACTCTGTCCCATTGGTTGAGGAATGAATGAAAATTGACAGCATCAGATAAAGAGTTATGTACTTACAGTAGCGTTCCATCTATGTTGTCTATTTTCATTCTTCCTCAGCTCCCCATCCTCTATCCCCCTCTATTTCTCACAAATGTCTTCTGGAGGAATGAAAGTCTTAGGGACACCATATGTCCCTTTGTTGAACTCAGTTATGACAATTCTTTTATAGTTTCTCTCTCTCCAAAGTTGTAAATAGGATCTGACAGACTTTAAGAATAGTGCATTATGGGTAGGAAAGGAGCTTGAGAGTTTGTCAGAGGCCGTGAGCTAGTGTCACGGCTGAATCATATCCGAGTATTGGATCCAAACCCATCTCCTGATGAAGAATGAAAATGGACAACGCAGATGGAATGCCATGGTAAGTACATAACCTTTGTTTCCATTGTGAGTGTTAGGAATTGTAATGTAAGACACTGAACTAAAAATAACATGCATCTTTAAAGGTGTAGGATACAGCAAATCATTATCATTTTGTAGCAAGATACACTTTATGTCTATGTTCAGTTGCAGCTGCTGGGTGGGTATATTAGTGTTGGAGCAGTATACAGTAAACAGTGGAAAGGTTCATATGCAGAGATCTTGAAATATAGCAGAATAGAATAAACAGATGTTCATCGTGTTTCACTGTTGCAGTCATTACAATTGGGTTATCCTGCTGGCAGGCTACCCGCAGTCCGCCCGAGTTCCAAAGTCTGGGTCCGCGCCGTTGCTGTCGCCTCCTCCCTGACGTCAGTGCGCCAGGGGTATAAAAGATGCAGCTGACGTCATTTTCTTCAGTCTTTCTTGTCGCGCGGTGCCCGAAGCAAAAGCAGTTTGCACGTGCCGGTCGGCCGACTCCTGAGATTTTCAAATTCGAATTTCAGATCCAAAGTCTTCATTAAAGCTAAGTACCCCATTGGGGAAACTTTTTTCTTGCTCCAGACCGATGTCAGAAAAAAGTTAATAATTGTATTTCTTGTGGGAAGCAAATACCTCATAAGGATTTTCATTCTTACTGTATTCCTTGCCTAGGCCCTGACCACGATGTTGCTAGTTGTCGGTTTTGTGCTAGATTTAACCAGCGACTATTAGCGTGGAACGATTTTGCATTTCATTACTTTGGCGGAAGATTCAATTATATAATGCTGTCAGATCAGCCAACTACGGAGTTTATAAAAAGCAAAGAAAGAAAAGGACAGGCATCCGAGGGTCCAAAACTGGCGGCGAGGCTTTCGTTAGGCCTGTCGCTGGTTCACCAGTTCTCAGTGAGGCCAGCCCCTGATGCCCGCTACCTCAGAGCCACAGGCTGCTTCCGACTCCCACATGGAGCCGACTAGGCCTCTGGAAACTCAAGGTATTGGACACTCGGAAACTATTCCCTCAGATGGGTCCAGAGCCGGGTGTTTTCAGGCCTACACAGTTATATGTAAAGTCATCTTCAGCTTCAAAGACTAAAATAGCTCTAAGGACAAAGAAACAAGTACAGCATTTTCCTGGACAGGCCTCCATGCCTAAAAAACAGATGCTTAAAATGTCCGAAGACCTAATTACTTTGATCAGGGGTTCTCATCCCTCTCCTGATAAGAGGCCTAGGCAAGATATAGAATATGAATCTTCAGATCAGGTTTCCATTTCTTCTGATTCCTCCTCTGAACAGGAATATTCCCTTCCTCCCTATGAGGATTCCGATGCTGAAGAATCTATCCCTTCAGCCTCTCCTCCTGAGGATTACTCTTTTGGTGAGACCCTGTATACTGTGATGGAGCATTTCCATTGGGAGAGCCAGGATTACTCAGAATCCAAGAAAAGGCTTAGGGACTTTCTTTTATTACCCCAGCACAGGCCCCTGGCTATTCCTCCTGTTTTAGACATTGTAGATGATGTATTCTCAGAGTCCGGGCTGTCTCTTGACTCTTTACCACCAGCTCCTGTTAAGCCAGACAGATACTACATGGTTCCTGATTCTCATAAATTTCTTTACAAAACCCTGCTGCTGACCCAGAAACTATTTCTCAGGGTCCCAAGGGGGTCAAGGCTTCCACTGCAAAAAACCCTATCCCCTCTGATAGGGATTCAAGGGCCCTGGACAGATGAGGGAAAAAGATTTATACTTCTGCTACCTTGGCTGTAAGAGCTTTGAATTGTCAGTTTCATATGCTTAAATATCAGCAAAATCTTATGTCACAGCTTAAACAGAAAATGTTGACAAATTCAAAATGTGCAGAAAACAAAGAAATGCAGGATTTTTTGCATGCAGCTGAACAAGTGGGAAAGCATACTTTGCAATGTGGTTTTGATTCTTTAGAGGCCTCCTGTAGGGCCGCAGGTACAGGTTCTGTCATTAGGAGACATGCTTGGTTAAAAGAACAGAATCTGCCTGATCATGTTAAAGCAAAGCTTTTAGATGCTCCATTACAACATGATTCCTTGTTTGGTGTTAAAGCAGAGGAGGTGTTGAAGAAAATGGAGGACAAAGCTAAATCTATGCAAACAGTGAAGGATTTCTTTCAGGTACAGCCTCCCAGATTTAGCAGGAACTGGCCTACAAAGAGTTGGTCCTTTCCAGTGTCAGACAGGCCACAAAGAGGCAGATACAGATGCCCCAGAGGCAGACCACAGCCCCAAGGCTCATACAGGCCTAAACAATGGGGTGCTCCAAAAGTGGAGAGGAAAAATCACAGCCATACAGGAAACAGTCTCAATAACTTTCCCCTGCCAGCACCAAGCACTTATCTTCTGGCAGCTCCTTTGGTGGGAAAACGAGCACTTTTTTCACAAAATTGGAACATGAACACCCAGGACAAATGGGTCTTAAATATCGTATCTCAAGGCTACAGGTTCCACTTTCACACCCTGCCAAGGCCAAACGGTTTGCCAGACCTGCCACGCAATCAATGGGCAGAGGCACAAAAGCAAGTTTCATCCCTCATGGACATGAGAGCCATTCAGCAAGTACCGCAGCAAGAGCAGGGACAAGGATTTTACTCAAGGCTATTCTTGGTACACAGAAAGGACAAAGCCTGGAGACCAATACTGGACCTGTGTATCCTAAACACATTCCTGGTTATTCCAAAATTCAAAATGTTAACTCTGCAGCAGCTTCTGCCCATGCTGGGCAAGAAGGCTTGGCTTGTGACTTTAGACCTAAAGTGGCGTATCTGCATGTCCCAGTCAGTCAGTCATGCAGAAGGTACCTCAGATTTATAGCTGGCTCAACACATTACCAGTTCTCTGCACTGCCCTTTGGCTTATCTACTGCCAGGGTCTTCACATAATGCCTGGCACCAGTAATTGCATTTTGCAGACAAAGAGGAATACAGATATATCCTTACTTGGACGACTGCCTTATTCAAGCAGAGAACAAGTACATCCTACGACAGCATCTGGCATTTGTAAAAAGATTACTAACAAGGTCTAGGGTACACAGTAAACGAAAATAAATCAAAGCTCATACCCTCTCAAGAGATAATATTCCTGGGTGCAAGCTTAAATACAACTGCCCAGATGGCTTATCTCATGCCAGACAAACACAGACAACTGACTACTTATTTCAAAATGTTGGCAACAAAGACCCAGTTATCTGCAAGAAAAGTTCTGCAAGCTTTGGGATTCATGGCATCCTGCATAATGCTAATTCCATATGCAAGACTGCATATGAGGAAACTTCAGTGTTATCTGAAAAGTGTTTGGACTTAACATTGCCACAGCCTGGAAACAATAATTACTCTCATTCCCTTCCTGCAACAGGAGTTTCGATGGTGGGCAAGAGCCTGTCACCTCAACACGGAACAACCATTCTCCTTACCCACAGCCAGGCAGACATTGACAACACATGCATCAAATTATGCCTGGGGGGCCCATATGGCAGGAAGATGTATTCAGGGCACATGGTCCGCAAGTCAAAAGCATCTACATATCAATCAAAAAGAGATGCTAGCTGTTCAGAATGCCCTGACAGCCTTCAAGGATCAACTTCATCCAGGACAACTACTGATAAAGATGGACAATACTACAGTCATGTGGTACATAAACAAGCAGGGGGGGGCATGCATTCCTACCCACTCTGCAGACTAGCCATGAACTTGTGGGACACAGCACTGACTTACCAAGTACATCTGCAAGCACAATTCCTGCCAGGAAGGGTAAGTAACTCTGGCAGACGAACTAAGCAGAAATCTAATGGATCCCCACGAGTGGAAATTCGATCCACAAGTCTTCAGCATGATAACAAGGAACTGGGGATGCCCGGACATAGACCTATTTGCCTCCCCTCACAACTGCCAATTATAAAGATTCTGCACAAGGACTTATCACAAGCAAGCATGGAAAGTGGATGCTCTATCTTTCAGCTGGAAAAACCTGTCAGTATATGCCTTTCCTCCTCTGCCTCTCCTCCCCATGGTACTCCTCAAGGTCAGACAAGAGAAGCCAAAATGATACTGATTGCCCCAGACTGGCCCCGCCAGCACTGGTACCCAATCCTAAAGAGCTTGTCTGAATGCCCAGCTTGGACATTACCTCAAATTCCTCACTTATTGACCCAACAAGACAGTCAGATACTGCACAGCCAAATCAGGACCTTAAACCTGGCAGCATGGTGGATAATGTAGCCATTCAAGACGCACCTCTCTCTAAAGCTGTGATGGATGTTATCTTAGAGGCCAGGAGGCTTAGCACCAGAAAATCTTATGCAGAAAAATGGAAGAGATTCTGTGCTTGGAACCAGGCACTAGGTATTGACACGACTGTTCCAAATATTCCTCAGATTTTGCAATACTTAACTGAGATGCTGGATAAATGCCTTTCCTTTTCATCAATTAAAATTCATGCCTCTGCCATTTCAGCTCATTACAGTACAGAACCACCTATTTTCTCTCATCCATTGCTAAGACGATACCTCAGAGGAGCCAAAACATAAGACCTCCAAGGAGAGCTCCAATACCTCTTGGGGACCTCAATTATGTCTTGGAAAAACTCACACTGCCTCCGTATGAGCCAGCCTCTGCAGCTGATATAAAATTCTTATCCTGGAAAACAGCTCTGCTCCTAGCAATAACTTCCACTAGACAAGTCTCAGAGTTACAGGCACTCATGGCTGTGGAACCCTTTATCATTTTCCATCCTGACAGGGTTTCTCTAAGGACAAACCCTACATTTATGCCTAAGGTAGTGTCCAGTGTGGCCTTTAACCAAACAATTCATTTGCCTACCTTTTACCCAAACCCACAGAATAAGGGTGAGAGACTTCTGCATTCTCTGGACATTCACAGGCAGCTACGCTTCAACTTGGATAGAAATAAAGCTTTCAGAAAGACTGAACAACTTCTAGTGGCGTATGCTGCAGGATCACAAGGAAAGCCTGTCTCAAAACAGACTATTTCAAAGTGGATAGACCACTGCATTCATTTCTGCTATTCACAGCATGGCAAATCAGTGCGTAAGGGCATTAGGCCACATTCAACCAGAGCAGCAGCCACTTCAGCAGCCTTCCTCAGAGGAGTACCAACCAAAGACATTTTAGAGGCTGCAACTTGGAGTTCAGTGCATACTTTTACAAAGCACTACCACTTACATCTCTACTCTAAATCCAGGGCAGGCTTTGCCACTGCAGTTCTGCAGGGCCTGATAACCTCTCCTAATCCTCTTTAGCCACCCTCCCAACCTTAGCTTTGGGATTCAACCCAATTGTAATGACTGCAACAGTGAAACACGATGAACGTAGTACAGTTGTGTACCTACCATAAATGTAGATGTTCAAGTGTATTCACTGTTGCAGTCTGGGTTACCCACCCACCATCCCCCTTTTCCTTGCTGGAACTTATCTGTACTTCTGTATTCTATACAACCTATGTGGTGTATTTGCTTGTAGATGAAGGAAAAGTTGTTTTTTTTGTGTATGCATGCTTATTGGCATAATTTTGCCTACCTTTTAGGGGCACCTGACATCTGGGGCGAGAAAAACTGAAGAAAATGGCGTTGGCTGCATCTTTTATACCCCTGGCGCACTGAGGAGGTGACAGCAACTGACGCCGGACCCAGACTTTGGAACTCGGGCCGACTGCGGGTGGCCTGCCAGCAGGATAACCCAATTGTAATGACTGCAACAGTGAATACACTCAAACATCTACATTTATGGTAGGTACACAACTGTACTTTTGCAGTCATGATTAGGATGATGGTGAACTCTTTTTTTTCTTTTTGGTTTCAAATACAGGGACTTTTTCCAGTGTTGGAAACTTAGTTGAAGTTTAAAAAAAAAAAAAAAAAAGATTTGGAGAGTTCCTGTAAAAGTCCGGACATTTCACTTGCTGATATTCCTGATTAACAGGCAACCAGGTACCTGATTTAGAGGAGATATTTATTAACTAAACTGCCTTCTTGGAGACCTTATTGCGTGAAACAGAGTAGATAGGTCTTAAACAAAAAAAAAAAGTAACAAATAACAGGAAAGGAATGTTAACCATTGTAGCAGCTGCAACTCTGTGATATGTAAAGCAAAAATGAAAATTAAAGAATTGATTAATTTCAAAAAGTGGTCATGAAAAAGAAAGTTAAAGGGCTGGGGTAAAATGTAGTTAAAATGATTGAGAAATATGTGGTTCTTTTGCTTGCTAGGAGGGGATAGTGGTTGAACAGATTTTAAACAGCAATTTTGCTTTTGCTATATTGAAAGCATGCAAGCATACAAATTACAGAGCAAACCCAAGGTTTATGGTAGTTATTTATTTATTTATTTATTTATTTTACATTTGTTGACCGGGACAGTCCGACTGGATACATGTCCATTTTCAGCGGAGGTCCGGGGAGAAAAGCTCTAGAGTGTACATAATAAAACATAGCAATAAGGACAATATAACAGAAACAAAGGTGAACATAGCAATGCAGACAAATACAAGTAAGCAATTACAGTTAATATTTTGACATTCAAAAGTAGACAGTTTCATGACATTTGTAAGCAGTAGTTATAGTGGGGAGAAGTAAAAACACATTAGCATTGACATCTAATAGATTTTTGTACATTTTTGTACATTTATTAAAGTCGGCTAGCCAGGTTTGTTACAGTGACAGAGCCAGTTTTGTGCCAGATGTTGTTTGAGTTTGGTCTTAAATTCACATGGAGAGGAGAGCATAGTAATATCAGCTGGGAGTTGATTCCATGTTCTACCTGCAGAGTTTGCCAAGAGAGATACTCCTGCTGTGTTGCTAGTTTTGATTGTAAGAATTTGAAGTTTATTAGAGGATCGAAGCAGTCTCTGATTAGTTTGGGCAGTGATACTATTTCTAAGTGCTGGTGTGTTATCTGGATTATAGAGAATCTTGTTAGCTATGATCAGAAGGTTATACTGTATGAGACTGGGGAATTCTAGCCACCCAAGCTGTTTGAGGTTAATGCATTGGTGGGTTCTATATGGCTGGCCAGTGACAAATCTGGCAATGTGATTGTAGCAGATAGACAGTCTGTTAAGCAGTGACTTGTTTAGATTAGACAGAAGGGGAGAAGCATATGTAAGTGATGAAATTAGGTGAGAGCGGGCAATTGGCAGTCTTAGCTGGAGGGGTTAGAAAGGCTTTAATTCTATACAATGAACCAAGTTTTTTATTGGTGTTCTTTATTATTTGATTAACATGAAGTTCAAATTTTAGGTTATTGTCAATAATGACACCGAGCATTTTTGTAGAGGGGTCTGGGGAGATAACAGTACCATCTTTTGCGTTAATGGTGAAAGAGAAAGTTGCAGACCTTTGAGTAGGTGTGAATAGCATCATTTTAGTTTAGCCATCGACTAGTGAGCCAGTTTTGTACAATATTAAAGGTGGACTGGGTAGCATTCTTCAAATCTGCTGGAGATGTGGCTGAGCAAACCAGAGTGGAGTCATCAGCGTATTGGATACAGCTGACTTTTGGGATGACAGTATATGTCATTAATGAAAATTGAGAACAGTAGGGGCCCTAATATGGAGCCTTGTGGTAATCCAAGGGTGTTTGGTAGTAGTATAGAAAGCTTGTTCTGCCAGAGAACAGCCTGTTGCCTCCCAGTCAGGTAGGAATTGAACCATAATAGGGCATTAGAGTCTAGATTGAATGTGTGCATAGTGTGTAACAAAAGTTGGTGATCTAATAATCCAAAAGTTGGTGATCTACCATGTCGAATGCCTTCGAGAGATCCAAGAAGAAGGATGAGGAGATGCAATTATTACTGTGGTTGTGTTTATTGTATTGGTAAAGGCAAGTAGGGCTGAGGTAGTACTGTGGTAAGATCGAAAGCCGTGTTGGGTATCAGACATGAGGTGGTTTTGGATTAGGTGGTGCATGAGTTGTTTGTGTATACATTTTTCCAATATTTTTGCAAGTGGTGAAAGTATAGCTATGGGTCTGTAATTGGAGAATTCAGTGGAGGAGCCTCCTTTATGTAGTGGGATAATATAGGATGTTTTCCAAATGGTGGGAATTTTTGCTTCTGCTATGGTACGGTTAATTAATATTGATACTGGATAAGCTATATCATCAGCTGATTTTTGAAGGTATTCAGCAGGTAGTTGGTCAGCAGATGGAGTGGTGGGTTTTAATTTTTTGATAAGGGTGCAGATGAGTGAAGTGGGAACTGGTTGGAAGCTAAATGAGAGTCTATCTAAAGGGGTGGTATTGTCAGGCCTGGGGGGAGCTAGGAGGAAGTTTGCTAGCTAGGGTTTGAATTGTTTCAGTAAAGAAGCGGTTGAAATTGTCTGAGACTTCTTTAGGAGATTTGTCAGTGAAACTAGTGGGGATGGGAGTGGATGTTTTTCCTGGGTGGAGTAAGTTATTTAGACTAGCCCAAAACTTTTGAGGATTGTTTTGGTTTTCAGTCTGGATTTTGCAGTAATATTTTTTGTCATTTAGAATTGCTTTTTTGGTGTCATTTCTGACTTGCCTGTACTTAACATGGTCTAGGGTGTCTTTAGTGAACCACCAGTGAGCCCATAATTTGTTTCTAATATGGATTTTTTGCCTTTACTCTTTGGTAAGCCATGGTGCATGTAGCTGCTTTCATTCGCTTTTAGCGGACAGGTGCATGCAGATTAAGGATTTCTAGAAATTTATTGTTAAAATAAAGTACAACCTCCTCTAGGGGTAGGTGTTTTAGTACAGACCAGTTGCAGAAGATAATTTCCTGTTGGAATTTGGCCTGATCAAAGTGTTTTATGTGCCTGACTTTCCTGAGTATGGGTGCTTGTGAGTTAATAACTTTTTGCTTATTTACATAAGTGAGGAGATGATCACTTAGACCGTTGGGAAAGGTCCCCAGAGTGTAAAGTTGGGGATTACTATTTACAAGCACCCAATCAAGTATACTTTCTTTTTGGTTGGGTTTACCTAGCCTGGTAGAGGTAGATGTTCTTCATCTCACATTGCTGCAGTCCTTATATCATACTTTGTGTATTCCTTGCTTAGGGCCTGAGTACGGCCGCTGTTGGCTGTCCTCTTTGCTGTAGATCATTCAAACAGCATATAGAGAAGGTTGGATTGTCCTTCTGTTTCAAAGGCTTCTCCCAGGGCAGGCCAGGTTCAGTTTCAGTTGGTGTCACAAAGGCCTCCCAGGGGGGCAGGGTTCAGTTCCCAAGTCACCCTAGTTCTTCTGAACTGGGGAGTTTTGAGCAGGCTTCAGATGTTTTCAGAGTCTTCGCTGAAGACTTGCAGGAGTACTCTCCTTATTCTGATTCTGATGTGGATGATCATGAGGGAGCATTTAAAGTGGGAAGTCAGGACTCTTCTCTGATGGGAAAGGCTTAGGGGAAATTTTTTTTACCCCCAGCATAGGCCTGGCTATATACCTCCTCTTTTTTTGGATGTAGTGGAAGATGGATAGGTATTACAGGGTGCCTGAGGCTCATAAGTTTTCGTTTAAGAGTCCTAGGGGCAGACCCAGAAACTTTAGCCAGGGCCTAAAGGTGTTACTTAAGGCTTCTGTTGTTGAAGAAGCCAGGGCCTTGGATAGATGGGGAAAGAAAGTTATACTCTTCCACTCTTGCTATGATCACATGTTGAAATACCAAAACTATCTCCTTTCACAAATTGAAGGCTAAGGTTGTATTGATTGTAAAGAGTTGCAAGATTTAGTACATGTTTCTGAACAGGTGGGTAAGCATTCTTTTGCAATGTGGTTTTGATGCTGTACCTTGTCTGTCTGGTGGCTGCCACTGGGGAATTTGTCTGACCATGTTAAAACAAGGATTTTAGATGCTCCTTTGCAATCTGATGTGTTGTTTGGTTCTCCTGTTGAGGCAGTTTTAAAGAAAATGGAAGACAAGGCTAAGTCTATGCAGACTGTTAAAGATTTTTGCAGGTCCAGCCTCCAAAGTTTAGTAGAAATTGGCCTACCTTCTTATGATTCCCAGTCTAGCTCAGGGCTCTTTCAGGCCTAGAACAGGGAGTCTCCCTGCACAGTCTTCGGGGGAGGGGGTCAGTCCTCCTTTAAACAGACCCAATGACCTACCTTTTCAGCTGCCAGAGCCCTTTGGGAGGAAGGTTGGCACTTTTCAAAGAAAATTGGAGTTTAATTACCCAAGACAGATGATATCATACACCACGGCTACAGGTTTTATTTCCATACCTTGCTCCCTTTCAATGAAGAATAGAGGCTCACAAGCAAGTTGTCCCTATGCCAGAAGTGGGCCTAGGATTTTATTCTCACCTGTTCCTAGTACCAAAGAAGGGAACACGTGGAGACCAATTTTGGATTTATCTATCCTCAACACTTATCTGGACATTCCCAAGTTCAAAATGTGACGCCGTTGCAGCAGCTTTTACCTCTGCTGGGCAAAGATCATTGGATGGTAACTGGATCTCAAGGAGGCTTACCTTCATGTTCCTATCAGACTAAGTTGCAGGAAGTATCTACTATCAGTTCTCTGCATTGCCCTTTGGCTTATCTACTGCGCCAGAGTGTTCACAAAAGTTCTGCCTCCAGTGATAGCTTTCTTCAGGCTAAAAGGAATACAGATCTATCCTTATTTGGACGACTGCCTGATTCTGGCTCAAGGAAGGGAACAGCTTCTTCATCATTTGGAATATGTGATAGCAGTGCTAAGATGCCTGGGGTATTCTGTGAACGAAATAAATTCCAGTCTAGTACCCTCTCAGGACATGTGCTTTCTGGGTGTGAGACTGAATACAGCATCCCAGATGGCCTTTTTAACCCCGGACAAACAAAAGAATCTATCCCTTTACTTCCATCAACTATCTCATTAGTCGGGCTGACTGCAGGACAGTCCTTCAAGCCTTAGGGTTCATGGCATCTTGTATTCTGGTGCTTCCCAATGCCAAACTGCATATGAGGAAGCTACAATGGTATCTCAAAATGTATGGGCGATATGCACACTGTCATTCAAATAATACCTTGCATTCAAAAAGAATTTTTGTGGTGGGCTCAGGAATGTCACCTAAACAAGAGACTCTCTGTGACCCGCCCCGAGGCGAGTCAGATTTTAACGACAGATGCCTCAGACAAAGCTTGGGGAGCTCATCTAAATGGAAAGTGGATACAAGACAAGTGGCCTGCCAGACTACAACATCTACATATCAACATGAAGGAGATGTTAGCAGTCCAGTTTGCATTAATAGCTTTCAAGGAATTACTTCTTCCAGGGCAGGTGTTGATTCTAACAGACAACACAACTGTCATGTGGTACATCAACAAGCAATTCTTATCCTCTATGCAGGCAAGCAATGATTTTGTGGGAGACTGCTCTCAGTTTACAGCTCAATCTTCAGGCAAGGTTTCTGCCAGGAGCACAGAACTCCTTAGCAGATGTGTTGAGCAGATGAATTATGGATGATCCTCATGTATTTCAGAAATTGACAGTGTCATGGGGAACTCCAGACATAGATCTGTTCGCTTCTCCACTAAACCATCAGCTGCCAAAGTTTTGCACAAAAGGTTTCATCCCACAGCTTGGAGAGTGGATGCTCTTTCTTTCAATTGGAGCAATCTTCATGTGTATGCCTTTCCACCTCTGCCTCTCCTCCCAAAGGTACTTCTAAAGGTCAGACAGGACAAGCCAAGGATGATTTTAA
This sequence comes from Protopterus annectens, assembly GCF_019279795.1. Classification (NCBI taxonomy): domain Eukaryota; kingdom Metazoa; phylum Chordata; order Ceratodontiformes; family Protopteridae; genus Protopterus; species Protopterus annectens. The sequence continues at coordinate 757,291,413 of NC_056741.1, forward strand.
TAGCTCCGGATTGGCCTCGACAGCACTGGTACCCATTACTGAGAAGTCTGGGAAGCCTCCATGGCCTTTGCCTTGATTCCACACCTGTTGTCACAGGAGGACAGCCATTTGCTCAATGTCAAGCTTCACTCTCTGCACCTAACAGCCTGGCATATTCTGTTTTGAACCATAGTGGGCCTCCACTTCCTCAGCAAGTTTTGAATGTTATTTTGGAAGCTAGAAGGCCTAGTACAAGGAAAGTGTACAAATGGAAGAGATTTTTATTTTGGAGTGCAGCAAAGATTTTGATGTTTCTGAGCCTAATTTGTGTGTGGCTCTTCAATATCTTACTGAGTTACTAGACAAAGGTTTGTCTTCTCTTCTATTAAAGTTCATGCTGCAGCAATTTCGGCTCACTATGATCCACCATTGTTTTCTCATCCTTTGTTCAAGCAATTTCTTAGAGGGACAAAGAATACAAGAAAGAGCTCCTACTCCTGCTTGGGATCTCAATTTTGTGTTGGAGAAACTCACTCTACAACCTTTTGAGCCTGCAGCTACTTCTGAGTTGAAATATTTGTCATGGAAGACTGCTTTTGTTGGCCATTACCTCTGTAAGAAGGGTTTCTGAATTGCAGGCCCTTATGGCGGTTGAGCCTTTCTTGATTTTCCATAAGAATAGGGTATCATTACGTACTAATCCTTCCTTTATGCCTAAGGTGGTTTCTAGTGTGGCTTTAAACCAAACTATTCATTTGCCTACTTTTTATGCAAATCCCCAAAATAAAGGGGAAAAGATTTTGCACACTTTAGATGTACACAGGCAGTTATTATTTGGACAGAACTAAAGGGTTCAGGCAGTCTCAGCAGTTGTTTGTTTCTTTTGCTTTGAATTCTCAGGGCAAGCCTGTGTCAAAACAAACTATTTCTAAGTGGATTGGGTTTTTCATTGCTTTCTGTTATTCCCATCATGGCAAGGAGATTCCAGCTGGGATTAGGCCTCATTCCACTAGGGCTACTGCCACTTCAACAGCTTTTTTGAGGGGAGTGGCAACCAAGGATATTTTGGAGGCAGCTACTTGGAGTTCAGTGCATACTTTCTCTAGGCATTATCACCTGCCACTTTACTCTAAATCCAGGGCTGGTTTTGCCACTGCTGTTTTGCAGGGCATTTTGGCAGCTCCTGCTTCCTTGTAGTTAGCCATCCTCCCTTACCTCTGCTTTGGGATTCTACCCAAGTGTAAGGACTGCAGCAATGTGAGATGAAGAACATAGTACAGTTTTGTACCTACCATAAATATAGATGTTCAAGATCCACATTGCTGCAGTCCACCTCTGTAGTTAGAGGTGGTTGTGTGGGTTGGGTTGTACATATTGTGTATATTGTATATATTGTACATATAATTAGTGCAAGGGTGGTTGGTTGGTTGTTTGCTGTCTTTTGGTTTTGACCTTTATTTTTAGGGTCTTCTGACATCTGGGGCAAGAAAAGACTGAGGATATGACGTCGGTCATGCGCATTTGTACCCTGACGTTCTGATGCTTTGATATTCGACAGCGGACTACCCAAGTGTAAGGACTGCAGCAATGTGGATCTTCGAACATCTACATTTATGGTAGGTACAAAACTGTACTTTATAGTTTGTGTGAAAGCATGCAGATTGATGTGGGTAGAGGGGGATTCAGAGGAACAGGTTCCCCAGTTTATATTAAGGTCTCCCAGCAGTAGGGTTTCTTGAGGGTAATGACAAGACAGCCAGTGAAGTGTTTCTTCCAGTGTGACTATGTTATTGCCTGGGGGGATATACATGCAAATAATGTTAATGCATTTACTTTTGTAAAGCTGCAGTTTAGTGGCAACAATCTCAGAGTTGTTAATCTGAGGTGGTTGGTTTACATCTCTGGTCAGGTTCAACTCAGATTTATACAGTATGGCTACCCCACCCCCCCTTTCCTGGATATACAATCTAGCCTGTGTATATTATAGCCAGGAGGTAACACCTCATTGCCAGTAGTGTTAGGATTTAGCCAGGTCTTAGATAGAGTATCTCAGGAGAGTGGACAGCCAGGAGAGAATGTAGTTCATGTACCTTGTTATTAATACTCCTAATATTGAGATGACAGGTCAGAAGAGAGTTAACTGGTTTATTGATTCTAGGTGGTTGGCTTAGGTTGCAGTTAGTGGGGGTATGTATATCAGAAGTGGAAGAGCCTGGGTTGGGGTGAATGTCTCCACTGAGTATGATACTTGGTCTGTATGTAACTATAAACCTCAATAGTTTATATAGGAGTTTATAGTATTGTCTAGGTTGGAGTTAGTGTGTCTGGGGTTGGTAGGCTGGAGGAGTTTATAATGGCTTGAGTTGTTTCCTTTGTCATAGATATGGTTGAAAGTGTGATGCTTTATAGTTGGGGAGGAAGTATGCCCTTTAGGGTATTGATGATCTGTAAGCATCTGGTTTTCGTACTTGGTAAGTACTTGTTGTTGTGTGTTTCGGCTTTTCCCGGTTAGGGGTCGCCACAGTGGAATTCCAGTCTGCTAATGATTGGCAGTTGATTTTTGCGTGCTGAGTTGCCAGCCCTAACGCACAACCTCCAACGAAGGTACGCCCATTCACGCATGTCTCCACGCAGAAGACGCTCTAGCTGAGAGTCGAACCGGACAGCGTTTTACTGTGAGGTGACAGCGCTACATAGGTGATTAATAGAATGGGTAGTATATAGTAGTGGAACATAATGGTAATTATTGGACAGACACTAAAGTGGAAGGAGTTACTACCAGTATGAGGTGTCAGAGTGGGAGGGGAGAGTATGTAGAGAGAAGTGATAGGATAGAAGAACAGGTAGGAAAGGGAGTAGAAGTAATGGCTGATAGGATAGTTGAGTAGGGGGTGTGGTTAAATACCTATAAATGTAGAGGTACTGGGAGCGGGTGAGATTTGGGGGCAGGGAGGGAAGCATTTGTTTTGGTCGCCATCTAATAGCTCACTTGGTTTGATGAGGGAAGAGTGTTTCTTTTCCTCAGAAAATATATATGTACATAGTTGTTTGATTCCTCTATGTGTTTGAGGGTTTGGGAAGGGACATGGTATTATGAAAAGTATTACTATGTGTAACGTCCAACAAAAAATATTTCAGTATTTTTATTTAGAGAAATGCAGTGCCATTCACTGAATTGGATGGAGAGGCAATTGTGGGAAGGGTTGTGCATCAAAGGAAGTAATTCAGTGAGAGAGAGAAAATTTAATATATGTGGAAAGGGCTGCATTCTTTATATGAAGTTGGGATGTGAATGGACTTCCAAGAACAGTGAAAAGGCTGAATTTCATCTTAAATACATGGGAGTAGGATGTAAATAATGTTGCGGGACCAATTTAAATAGGGCTGAACATGAAAGCTTGATAAAGAAGAGATTCAGGAGGTTACTTAACTGAGTACCATGGTCAAAGGAAGAAGGGGGTGATAATATTCTTAGACTAATTCCTTTAGTAGCAGAGAAGGAAAAAAGATAAATATGAAAGGCTTGTGCTACTGGCTTAGAAATGGAATTACCTTGGTGAGTATATACGTTCCTCCCAATATGGCAGCTTTAGAACAGTGGATAATGTTATGGGGAAATTAATTGGCTTTCAGTAAAGGATCCTAATTAGACAGTGAGACTGGAAAGTAGTCTGTAATGCTTATGATGTGTTAGATGGCCCAAGAAGGGTGTCTATTACTTGAGGTGGATTCTTAAGGAAATATAATATTTTTGGGGAGCAGAAGATGTAGTAGCTTTTGGAGATCAGCGGAATTTGCTTAGTGATCCTGCAGTCATACAGACTGGGTCAAGTTGGAAATTTGACAGATATTGTCTAACACAAAAACATGCTCGCTTATTTGAGGGAAGAGAGGTACATGTATCCGATCATTCACAGACAAAAAGGGTAGGATAAGGCCTCCACCTAGGTAGTGAGAAAAGAGAGAGAGTGAGTGAGTTACTAGGGCATTTGTCCTTGTTTATTAAAAAGGCAGGCATTTACAGAATGGGTAACAGATAAGATTTGAAAAATAAGAAGAAAGATAGAAAACAAGTCTGATGAGATAGCTTTTGTTTTGAAAGCACTGAGGAGAATCTATAGTTGTTAAAGGAAAGAGAAATATGTGAAATTATAAAAAAAATCTGAAGGTCTGGTAAGGGTTAAAATACTACAGAATAATTTAGAGAACGTCACTGATGAGGACAAGGAGGAATTAAGAGGGAACATGGAGCATTTCATAAAGCATTTGGACAAGATGCATGAGTGTGGAAAAGTGGAACTTATACAGTTGTTTTATGACATTAACTCCAGAGAACAAAAGTTTTTAACATAGAGGTTAAGGAAACAGGAAGGTGAATGAGCAGTAGAAAATCTGAGGACCTGAAGCTCATGAAAAATATAAAATCCCTGAAGGAATTGGGTAAATATTCTGAATACTTTATGAAAGTCTTTATAAAGTGAAAAGTGAAGATATCAAAATAAGATTTTGATTGAGAATTTCATGGTAAACTTTGTTTTGCCAAAGGTGGTGGAGTTACAGGCCCATCAGTTAATTGTCGGTATAGTGAAGGAAGAAAAATGGTGGTGAGCAATCAGGCTACAGTTAAGTCACCAGGGATGGATGGTATATGCACAGAAATCTGGAAGTTGAGTAAAAGACCCTAATAAGGATATGAAAGAAATCATTTGATATTGTCTTTCATGAAAGGGGGAGAGAGGTACCTTTATTGCAGAAGAAAGTGGTGATGATGGTTATACATGAAGACAGGAAAGACCCAAGAGATTCTGTTTCGTATAGACAAATTTCATATTATAACATAATTACAAAGTATTTGTCTATATTAGCAAAAATGCTAGCAAGGGTCTTGGCAAAACCGATAGCCTTAGATCAGTGTAGACTTGCAGATGTGAGGCAGACATTTAACAACATTAATGGCACTCTAATGACTTAAAAAGATGCATGGACAAAAACTTATTACTGCTGATAATCTTGGATGCAGAGTAAGCATTTGACAGGATAAGCTGGAAATTCATGTGTAGGGTAATTTATTTATTTTTATTATTTTATTTGACATTTGTTTACTGGGGTGGTCTGACTGGGTCTACAGAACCCGTTTTCAACAGAGGCCGGGGGAGAAAAGTTCCACATACAGTACAATACAAATACAGTATAATCCAATACAGTAAAGATTACATTAGAAATACTATACAAAAAAATAAGTTGAAAGAACAAACTGCTACAAGATGTTGTAATGTATTACTACACATCTAGACAATTCTATACAATTAACAGATGATAATAAGTAAGTAGTGAATGAATAATGGGAGTAAAACCGGGGGTTTGAGTTTGGCTGGAGGAACAAGGTGATGTCCTTCAAGGATGCATCTGCAGTCATAACAAATGGGTTGTCCCGCCTTAGGCAGCCCTTCGGTCGGCCGGATTCCAAAGTCTGGGTCTGGCCTTGGCTGATGTCGCACTTCACCCGACGTCATAGCTGCTGGGGTATAAAGGCATCAGCCGACGCCATTTTCCTCAGTCTTTCTTGCCGCGAGGTGCCCGAAGCAGAAGCTGTTCGCAAGTGCCGGTGGGTCAGATCCAGAGATTTCAACGTACCGAAGACTTCTAAAAAGCTAAGTACCCCGTTGGGGACTCTTTCTTGCCTCAGCCGATGTCAGACAAAGTAAATAATTGTTTAACTTGTGGGAAACAAATACCTCATAAGGATTTCCACTCTTACTGCCTTCCTTGCTTAGGCCCAGACCACGACGTATCAGCTTGTTTAGCCTGTGCTTCCTTCAACCGACAGACACTTAGACGTCGGTCGGAGTTTGCAGAAGAGTTTTTTGGCTCCACTTTTGCATATAAAATGCCGTCGGAGACTCCGACTACACATTTAGCTAAAAAGCGCAAAGAAAAGGGCCGACACTCGGCTGAAACCACGGTTAGGCCTACCGCGAGTGTCTCGGTTTCGGCTGAAACCGAGACCTCGGTTCTCCCTTCGGCCGAAAGCATGCCTCCGATAACCGAGGCCACACAGGCCATGGCTGAATCGGCTACGGAAATTCCTGCTGAAGTAGCAGGCACACAAGAGTTGTCTGACACTATTCCGTTGGACATCTCTACTCCTGCACGTGGGGCAGCTAGGCCCCCTGCTTCTATGTCTATCAAGGCCTTTTCCAGGGCTAAAGCAGCCAAACTTTCCAAGGCCTTACCTTCAAAAGCTCCCTCTCACAGGCCTACCTCAAGTTCCCAGATTCTCAGCCTTGCTGAAGACCTTATTTCTCTGATCAGGGGAAGCCATCCTCACCCAGACAGGGCCTCACAACCCCCTTCTGAAAAGAGGCCTAGGACTGAACCCCCTGAACCTCTGTCCTCTGACTACTCCTCGGATGGTTCTGATGTATCGGACCATCAGGAAGGCCCGTACTCACCTTATGAGGATTCTGATGCAGAAGACTCCATTCCTTCTGCCTCACCTCCAGAAGAATTTTCTTTTGGGGAAACCCTACACTCAATGAGGGAACACTTCCAATGGCAGGGTCAGGATTTTTCTGATTCTAGGAAAAGGCTTAGGACCTTTTTACACTTACCACAGCATAGGCCTTTAGCCATTCCACCTGTACTATCAGTTGTTGATGATGCATACAATGATGCCAGTACTGCCCCTGATTCTCTTCCCCCGGCCCCTGCAAAGCCTGACAGATACTACAGGGTCCCGGATTCTCACTACCACTTGTATAAGGCTCATGCTGCAGACCCAGAAACCATTTCTCAGGGCCCTAAAGGTGTTGCAGCTGCCTCTGCCAAAAACCCACTACCATCTGAAAGAGAATCTAGAGCATTAGAGAGATGGGGTAAACAGGTTTATACATCTGCTACTTTTCTGCCAGGGCTTTAAACTGTCAATTTCACATGATACAGTACCAGGAATTTTTGTTAGATCAGCTGAATAAAAAGCTGGCCTCTCCTGAACCTTTAGACCGTAAGTCCCTTCAGGATTTGGTACACAATTCTCAGCAGGTCAGTAATCATTTCTTAAAATGTGGCTATGATGCACTGGAGGCTTCATTTAGATCAGCTATGACTGGAGCAGTGATTCGAAGGCATGCCTGGTTAAAGGAACAATCCTTACCAGACCATGTTAAGTCTAAACTCCTGGATGCCCCTATGGAGAAACAAAGTTTGTTTGGCTCCCCTGCACAGGAGGTTCTAAAGAAAGTGGAAGAAAAAGCAAAATCTGTCCAAACAGTCAAGGATTTTTTGCAGGTCCAACCACCGAGGTTTAGCAGAAATTGGCCTTCAAAGAATTGGTCCTTTCCAGACAACTCCAGAGCACAGAGAGGCAGAAATAGACGCCCAAGAGGCAGAGGTCAATCTAGGGGTGCCTACAGGGGTCGTCAGTGGCAACCTGCCAACCAAAGACGTGCCGCCTCAGCTGCGACTGCAACCACTTCTACAGGACAGACACAATGACTTGGCTCTGATTCCGCCTACCAGGGAACAACTGGAAGCACCCTTGTGCAGAAAGCTAGCCTTATTCTCAAGAAATTGACATTGTATTACAGGAGACAAATGGACTTTACAAACAATAGACAAGGGCTACAGGTTTCACTTCCACACTCTACCAAAAAAGAGAGGAATGCCAAACCTTCCACCAAGCCAGAAATCAGAGGCTCTAAAACAAATCATCAGTTTACTAAGGATGAGAGCAATAGAAAAGGTACCATCTATGGAACAAGGCCAATGATTTTACTCCAGACTATTCCTTGTACCAAGAAAAGAAAATCAATGGAGGCCTATTCTAGATTTGTCCGCACTGAACACATACCTCATTGTTCCACAATTCAAAATGCTGACCCTACAGCAACTTCTTCCCATGTTGGGCAAGGAGTCTTGGCTGGTGACTCTAGATCTCAAGGAGGCATGCCTGCACGTCCCTATACGACCAGATTGCAGAAGACACCTCAGCTTTCTTGCAGGATCAGAGCATTATCAATTCTCAGCATTGCCCTTTGGCTTATCTACTGTGCCCAGAGTATTCACGAAATGCCTGGCATCAGTAATTGCTCATTGCAGGCTTTCATGGGATTCAAATCTACCCATACCTGGACGACTGCCTAATACAAGCGGACAACAAGACAAAATTAATAAAGAATTTGGCCTATGTCATACAACTGCTGCAAGCCTTGGGATACACAGTCAACATACAAAAGTCAAGACTAGTGCCATCTCAAAGGATAACATTTTTGGGTGCAGAACTGGACACAATAACTCAGATGGCTTTTCTCACAGGGGAAAAACAAAAGCAACTACCAGTCTATTTCATGGCATTAACAAGACAAACTCAGCTTACTGCAAGGAAAGTCCTGCAGGCCCTGGGTTACATGGCATCCTGCATAATATTGATCCCACATGCCAGGCTGCATATGAGAAAGTTACAGTGGTACCTAAGGAATGTATGGTCTCAGCACAGACACAGTCTAGAAGCCCAGATACCAATCATTCCATGTCTGAAAAAAGAATTCCTGTGGTGGGCTCAGGCCTGTCAGATAAACAGAGGATTGCCATTCCACAAACCACATCCAAGGCAGACCATCACCACGGACGCCTCAGACCTAGGCTGGGGGGCACACATGGAAGACAAGTGTATCCAAGGCCTATGGTCACAAGACCAGCTGAATCTACACATAAACCTAAAGGAGATGCTGGCAGTGAAACATGCAATCGAGGCATTCAGACCATTCATCCAGCAAGGACACCTGCTGATAAGGACGGACAATACCACAGTCATTAGGTACATCAACAAACAGGGAGGCACACATTCATACCCTCTATGCCGGACGGCAATGGACCTGTGGAACTTGGCCCTGAATCTCAACATCCAGCTGCAGGCCAAATTTGTACCAGGAAAAGAGAATTCACTAGCAGACAGCTTAAGCAGGACTACCACGAATGCTCACGAATGGATGCTGCATCCAGATATTTTCAAAACCTCAACAAAGAAATGGGGAATGCCAGAGATAGACCTGTTTGCTTCCCCACACAACCACCAACTGAAGAAATTCTGCTCAAGAGTATACCACCCACTTGCCTGGAGGGTGGAATCCCTTTCTTTCAGCTGGAAGGACCTGACAGTATATGCCTTTCCACCTCTTCCTTTGATGTACAAAGTTCTACTGAAGATCAGAGAGGAGCAGCCAAAGGTAATTCTGATAGCTCCAGACTGGCCAAGGCAACATTGGTACCCGCTGCTGAGAAGCATGTCTCGGACGCATTCATGGCATCTACCTCTATGTCCTTTACTTCTAACGCAGAACAACTACAGGATCCTGCATCCAAACTTAAAAACACTGCAGCTAACTGCTTGGAAAATTGCATAAAGCAAAACCAACTTGATTTATCTCAGAGGGTTAAGGACATTATCCTGGAGGCTCGCAGACCCTCCACAAGGAAAACATATTCAGCCAAATGGAAAAGATTCCTCATTTGGAGTGAAAAAAAGGGTGAAAATGTCACACTAGCAAACCTAGCACACATCCTGGAATACTTAGCAGAATTGTACCACAATGGCCTGTCCTATTCTTCCATTAAGATACATGCATCAGCAATTTCAGCAGAGTACAACATGGATCCTCCTGTCTTCTCTCATCCTCTCCTCAGACAATTTTTGAGAGGGATCAAAAATGTAAAGCCTCCAAGGAAACCACCTTTGCCTGCATGGGATCTCAATTTCGTGCTAGAAAAATTGACACTTCCCCCTTTTGAACCAGTAGCAACAGCAGACTTTACAGTTCTTATCTTGGAAAACTGCCTTCCTGCTAGCAATCACTTCAGCAAGAAGGGTATCTGAGTTACAGGCATTAATGGCAGTGCAGCCTTTCCTTATCTTCTATCAGGATAGAGTGTCTCTGAGAACCAATCCTACGTTTATGCCAAAGGTGGTGTCCAGGGTATCCTTGAACCAAGCCATACATTTACCTACATTCTTCCCCAACCCACAGAACAGGGGGGAAAGACTACTACACACCTTGGATGTACACAGACAACTGCGCTACTATCTGGACAGAACCAAGGCCAGCAGAAAAACTGACCAGCTTCTGGTAGCATATGCAACAGGAGTGCAAGGAAAAGCAATTTCAAAACAGACAATCTCAAAATGGATAGGAAATTGCATTCGATTCTGCTACTCATTTCATGGAAAGACAACTCCTGATAATATCAGGCCTCACTCCACAAGAGCTACAGCCACCACTACAGCTTTCCTACGAGGAGTGGCTACCAAAGACATTTTAGAAGCTGCTACTTGGAGCTCCGTGCATACATTTGCCAAGCATTATAATCTTCCTTTATACTCCAGATCCCGAGCAGGTTTTGCAACTGCTGTTTTACAAGGGATCTTAACTACACCATCATTATCTTAGTGCCTCCTCCCCAGTTTGGCTATGGTATTCTACCCATTTGTTATGACTGCAGATGCATCCTTGAAGGACATAGTACAGTTTTGTACCTACCATAAATGTAGATGTCCGATAGGTATGCATCTGCAGTCAGGATTACCCACCCTCCTTCCCCTCTGTGGTATTCCTAGGGTACTTACCCCTCTTTTAGCTAGCTGGGGGAATCTATTATGGTGTATTTGTTTGTATGTATATATATTTTGCTTTCTACTGTTTGGAATTTTCTGCATTTATCCAAATTTAGCCTTCCTAGAGGGCACCTGGCATCTGGGGCAAGAAACACTGAGGAAAATGGCGTCGGCTGATGCCTTTATACCCCAGCAGCTATGACGTCGGGTGAAGTGCGACATCAGCCGAGGCCAGACCCAGACTTTGGAATCCGGCCGACCGAAGGGCTGCCTGAGGCGGGACAACCCATTTGTTATGACTGCAGATACATACCTATCAGACATCTACATTTATGGTAGGTACAAAACTGTACTTTCTATATACTGCATTGAAAATAAGAGGTTCAGAAATCCAAGGATATAAGTGGAAGGGAAAACTGGAATGAATAGCATTGTTTGTGGAAAATGTATCTAACAATCCAGAAAAATATATCTCTGTGTTATGAAATACTTTGAGACAGTGTCAAAATTTTCAGGTTATAGAATAAATGTAGGTAAAACAAGCAGCTGCAAAATATGTGCCCATGTATAAATTAATGCAGCAATTCCAGTACCTCTGCAGGCATAAACAAAGCAAGCATGTAGGGGTATGGATTAGGAAAGACTCTGTAGTAGCGGCAAAGGAGAAGTGGGAAGAAATTAAACTGAACATACTTCAAAGAGTGGAAGTTAATGTTTATGGCCATAAGTAGCAAGTTGCAGGCAATATAAATATTTTTGAACCTCCTGATTCTTTACGTTAGCCAGGCATATTTCACTCACCTGATGATAAATTATGGTAGGAAATAAGGCAGTGAACTTTAAATGGGTCAGAAAGAGGATTAAGTATAATACGATGATCCTATTGACGAAGTAAGGGAGCATTGGGTTATCTTATTTAAAGGGGTATTTTAAGGCTATGCAGTTGCAGGATATAAACCAAAATCAAAATGTATGATGAGGCATAGAGGGACTACCAGAGAAAGAGACAGATTGTTTTATTGGAATCCGATGTTGAGAGGGAATAAAGACAAGCTGGTAGAATGTTATGTATGTAAAGTGGCAGGCAGTGTACTAAAAAAAATAAGCAAGTGAGCATAAGGAATAATGAGATTGTGTTAATAGGATTGCCATATAAAGGAATAGAAATTAGGCAGGAAACAGTGGGAAGTACGTAGAGTAACTAAGTTAGTCAAGGAACTGAGGTTTTGAGAGCAAATTACCCATGGGGAGAAAACTAAGAGAATGGGAGGGAGCAAAATATCTGTTTTGATTACTTAACAGGGATAGGATTTCTTATTAGGCAACAATAGCAGCATATAGACAAAGACAGAGAAGTGTAAGGGAAGTGGTCAGTCATGGTGGATTATTTATTGAAAAAGAGTAGAGCTATAAAAAGGGAGTAATTATTAGGATACGTAGAATTGCATAGGTTAATTATAAAAACTATTCATTAAAGGTCAGGACTGGGAAATTTTGGGGGGATAAATTACAAAGGATCAATGGGAGAAGTTTGTGGGGCTTCGAAATGCATGACTGAATCAAGAAGGTTCAGGACATTTGCTTGCAGATGCATGCATAAATATTTTTTATAGCGAATGCAACTTAAAAAAACAAAAAAATAAAATGATAAAATACCACCAAGACCACCGATCCAAGAAGTAAGTGAATTTAATGAAACAGCGCCTCGACTTACATAGCCTTCCAAGAGTAAAAACACTACAAAATACTGTTTGCTTATATACAGCATATTGCACAAAACAATTAATAAATTAAGCATACAATTCAAATCACATACTTCCAATTACATTCTTTGTTGAGTCCCTGAGGCTCCAAATTACCATACTTTAAAATCAGACGAGATCAGACAGGAGTCTCTGTGGACTATGATGTTTACAGATGACATTGTGATCTGTAGTGAGAGTAGGGGAGAGGTGGAGATATGCTCTAGAGAGAAGAGGAATGAAGGTCAGCAGGACTAAGACAGAATATATGTGTGTGAATGAGAGGGAGGATAGAGAAATGGTGAGGATGCAGGGAGTAGAGGTGGCGAAGGTGAATGAGTTTAAGTACTTGGGATCAACAGTTTAGAGTATTGGTGAGTGTGGAAGAGAGGTGAAGAAGAGAGTACAGGCAGGATGGAGTGGGTGGAGAAGAGTGTCAGGAGTGATTTGTGACAGACAAGTACCAGTAAGAGTGAAAGGGAAGGTCTACAAGAGCGTAGTGAGACCAGCTATGTTATACGGGTTGGAGATAGTGGCATTGACAAAAAGGTAGGAGTCAGAGCTTGACGTGGCAGAGTTGAAGATGTTAAGATTTGCACTGGGTGTGACGAGGATGGACAGAATTAGGAATAAGTATATTAGAGGGTCAGCCCAGGTTGGAAGGTTTGGAGACAAAGCCAGAGAGGCAAGATTACGTTGGTTTGGACATGAGGAGGGATGCAGAGTATATTGGGAAAAAGATGCTAAGGATGAAGCTGCTAGGTAACAGGAAAAGAGGAAGGCCTAAGATAAGGTTTATGGATGTGGTGAGAGAGGACATGCAGGTGGTTGGTGTAACAGAGCAAGATGCAGAGGACAGGAGGAAATGGAAACAGTTGATCTGCTGTGGCGACCCGTAACGGGAGCAGCCGAAAGAAGAAGAAGGGGGGTTTCTTTTTTTAAGAGTTTGTTTTTTAAAGACACACATTCACATATGCCAACTTGCAATTTTTGCAAGACACAACCCGTAAGAGAATCAGGGTTAGGAATGTGTGTGGGACCGTTATCTTGACAATAAGGATCGGAGTAATGAAGAAGTAGTGATCCATCCATCCTCGACCCCTTTTTTCCATTTTTTTTGCACATGAGGTCGGGGTGTCACTTCAACAGTGACAGTCATCTCAAGCCAAGGTTTACACCACCTGGTGGTTAGCCCTGCCATGGTATTTAATCTGTGCCATGCACTTGCACACACAACTCACACCTATGACCAATTTAGTGTGTTCAGTTCACCTACTGCATGTTGTTGGAATGTAGGAGGAAACTGATGCAACTGCAAAGAGGACATGCAGACTCCTCACAGAAGCCACCCCAGCCAAGAATTGAACCAGAAAACCTCTTGCTGTGAGGTGACAGGGCTAACCGCTGCACCACCACGGCCACATGGTGAAGAAATGATGTTTGGCAGAAATTAAATGATGCAAAAATAAGAGCAATGAATCACTTGTGGATTTATCAGTTGGAAAATGCCTACAGCTTGTATGTAAACTCAGTAAGTTTTCTTTTGTGACGATATGATGATTTTAGATGCATGTTCTTTAGTAAACTTTGAGTTCAATAGAGTTGTGTTTAAAAAAATTCTTGTCTGAAAATGCACAACTTTTTTACTTGTCTGCTTCTTTCTGCCAGTATAGGTCATTCCTGCTGACAAGGCATAACATATGGGAAAGAAAGATATTAAAGTAAATCATATGTAAAATGCAAGATGAAAGTATTTAACAGTATAATGTTTAAATATTTGTTTTGGGTACCTGTGAAAAAACAAATGTCACATTATGATTTGTAAACCAATTGCTTGGGAAGCACTAGAGATTACTTGTGAATCTTCTGAAATTCTGTCCACAGTGAATGACCAAAATAATATTTTCTTGCTTCTGAGATAACATTATCTTAATGTTATACTCCTTTGGTTTAGATGTATACCATAGTTGTGTTAGCTTCTGTTTAGTATACCTGAGTAATAAGAGTTTCCAAAGAAAGCTGTTTGAAATGTGTAAACTTTTGTTATTATCGATGATAATTTCCAGGTACTTCCTCGACTAGTAAAAATTAGATTTACATTTCTACTTGCTATTTGTAGGACACATTGGAAAGGTTATTCAGCCAGTTTGTCACATACTTATTTGTGTTTGAGACGGTCTGGTTGTAAAGGGGCAGTGATATGTCCTGTGTGTAGCTACCATATTTTCTGTTTTTTTCTAGGTAACAGACTTTGGTTTTGCTAAAAGAGTCAAAGGCAGAACATGGACACTGTGCGGCACACCAGAATACCTAGCACCAGAAATTATTCTTAGCAAGGTAAGAGAGCTGTTAATGGTTATTTATGTTCCGTTGAGGTTAGGTTCTGTTGCATGAAGTGCTGAAAGAATATGAAATACTATCTTGTAATCTCAACTTACTGAAAGCTTAATATGATGAATTTTTGTGTCAGATCTTTTCCTCTGGTTTTATAGTTTTGTCTTTGAAGTGAAAGTTGCAAAATCTGTAGCATGTGAGCTGACTGTGGTGGAACACAGTTGTGTCTGATGAAGAACCAAAGTAAACCACTGTTTCTATTTTTAAATGAAAATTCCAGGAATTTATCACAGAATTTTGCACATTTGACATTTATGTCAGGTTACTTACTGTCATTTTTATTATATTTACTACTTTGCATACATAATTTCTAGCCATACTCTGAAAATGATGTGGACAAATATAGTTTGCAGTGATTAACCATAAATGTTAAATAAGAACTAGCAGTGGAGCAGCTTCATCTTTGACTGGAAGATGCCTTATGTTTTCTTGTCCTTCTGCACATATATATATATATATATATATATATATATATATATATATATATATATATATATATATAGATATAGATATAGATATAGATATATAGGAGGGGCTGACATCTGTTGCTGCCTGCCAAAAGTGAAAAAAAAATCTACGAGAGTTTACACCTGATAGTATTTTATCATCTAGAATTGTGCCTGACAACTTCAGTAACCACCTGCAAACATTTGCTGTTTGATGTTAGAGCATGCATCTTTTATTGTGGAAATCTCTGAAGATTTAATATCTTTGCAGTCAACATTATACTCAGCATTGTGGACTGAACTCCCCAGTACACCTTTCTTTGGACTTGGTCATTGAGTGCTGTAATTTGTTATTCATGTGTTTTCTTCAACAGGTTGGTCCCTCTGAGACAATGTTGTAGATATAAGTTATTACTCTTAATGATATCAGAAACAAAGTGCAGTTGTCCAGTGGGAACAGACTATGACTATTATCACAGACATAAAACTCCTGACTCATTGAATTGTTTGAGAGCCAAGGAATCATACTGAACCTTTTATAAGGAACAGTGGAAAACTGTTACTTTATGGCTGATCAGAGAGCAGATACAACTGTCACGGACAGTTCTGGTTTAGCATATGTTATCCCTAGCGGTGGTAAACAGCTAAACCCGTTCTCTTACCAGGTCCCAGCTGATACTGACAGCTTGACATGGTTACTTTTTAAATATGTTCTCTTTTGTACTACTACTACAAAGCATCTTAACATCGACTATTCCTCTGTCTGACCTTCGGCCCATATTCCATGGGCTTTGTCAAAAAGTTTCTGCTGAAACTTAAGTATGCTTTCTGACTACACTGTGCCAAATGAATGCTTAAAGGTTGCTTCTGTTTACTTCTCATTCATTACAATGATAAACCATGGAATATTTAAAAAGTAAGTACTGAAACTCTGAAAGTTAGTTGTAGTAATAAACCTTGAACATAGAGGAGGTCTGCCTAGAGATGTCAGTAGTTTCCATCTTATAGCTGTGCTGTTCCCATTCTCAAAATCAAAGTCATTAGGAAAATTGGTTTGCTTCCAGTGCTTCACTGCATGAATGTAAACAGCAAGTCTCTAACTCAGAACATGGGTTCCACCCAGGACAAAAAAAACACACAGAATTATAATTGTAATTAAAAGCATGCAGATTGAATACAACAGTGGCAAATTTGTCAGTTCTCACATCCTTGACCTGTCCATGGCCTTTGATACTTTAAACTACCAGCTCTTTCTAGAGAGTTTGTTGGACACTGGTGTTGTATTGCAACAAGCTGTTGGTTCATCAATTGTCTTTATTGAAGAATTCAGGCTCTGAGATGGTCAAGTGTCATCACCCCTCAAACCCTACCAGTTCTCATTAGTGTTCCACATGGATTTATATCTGTCTTCTTACATGGTCTTCATCATTTAGGGTCACTTAACAGTTAGTCATTACATATGGGTTTATCTTCCTGTTTTCTGTGCCCTGGTCGGATTATTTCATCATTTCCTGTTTCCCTGGAGGTCCAATGCAATAGTAAATCCACAGGTGGCAATGCTACTCCCTTCTTCTACTTTCTCGGTACGTACAAGCTTCCTTACTTTAGGTGACTCACAGGCGGGTACATTTCATTGTCAAATAAGACATGCAGGGACTAAAATTGTGTTTCTATTCTTGTTACAAACTTTTCTGCTACATCAACGTAGCCAGTTGCACAGAAGGCAGAGTAACCCTATCACCATCATTCATACCCATACCTAGTAATAAGGTCCACCTGATTAATCCCATGGTCTTAAAACATTATTCATGCCATTACCTGCTAAGCACCTCATCTTCTCATTTTGACTGAACAGCCCATCACAGCCAGCAACCATTCATGGTGTAATTCATGTACAAGGTGAGAATGGTTTCATCATCTAGGACATAATATTCTTCCAGTTATGTACCCCAATTAAAAGTAAGCAAGCAGAATTAACACCCATACCATATTGCACAAACTGATAATTTTAATTGCCATACTAGAAATATTAACAAACATATTAGCTGAAAAGGATTTGGCACACTAGCAAGCTGTCCATTACTTACCCCCCCCCCCAAAATATGGTGTGTTTGCAGTATTCAAAATATGAGAAAAGAACAACACTTAAAGTAAACATAAACTTGTCTTAGTTTAATGTTGGAAAAGACATTTGAAAAAATGTAATGTCAAACTTCAAAACTTTCAAAAAATATTAGCATACATGTTAGCCAAAAAAGATTTGACACATTAGCATGTGCATTACTTACCCTCCAAAGTAAGATGTGTTTGCAGTATTCAAAATACGAAGAAAGAACAAAACTTAAAGTAAATGTAAATTTATCTTAATGTGGGACAAAACAGTTAAATGGCATGTCAAACATCACTACCTACATCAGCAAAAAGCAATTGTCTTCTTATTCATGCAAACTAAAAAAGCAATATGTTAGCTACAGGTAATCAGTCGACTAAATATGATGTTCTTCGTGTTTCACTGTTGCTGTCCTCACGTATGGGTTATCCGGCTCCCGGTAGCCCACAGTCAGCCCGAATACCAGAGTCTTTGGTATATGATGTCGGCTGCCGCCGGTTTTAAAACTGATGTCAGTATGTCAGGTATAAAGGGAGGCAGCTGATGCCATTTCCTCAGTTTTTATTGCCACAGAGCCCGAAGCAGATGCAATTCACACTAGCGCTGGTCGGCCGTTTACCTTTGTTTGGCTTTCCGACTACCAAGTTGAAGATTCCTTCAGATAAGTACCCTGTTGGGGATCCTCTTTTCTTGCTTTAACGAATGTCAGATAAAGTTAATAACTGTCTTGCCTTGGAAAACAGATTCCCAGTGTGATTTCCATTCCTATTATATAACTTGTTTGGGCTTTGAGCACGACGTCCCTAACTGCGATCTCTGTGCTTCCTTTAACCCACGTACCATACCTTGTAGAGCTAAGATTTTGTATAAGCATTTCGGAGTCTGGCATAAGTTCGTTGGTATGGCGTCTTCTGATCTCCCGACTTCGGATATACCTAGGAAGCGCAAAAACAAGGGCCGCGACAGGCCTAGGGTTAAATCTAATGACACACCGGTGAAATTGGTCATCAGCACAGCGGTAGTCAGTGAGGCACTTTCGCAGCCCCTGCAGTCCGCAGATTTTCAGCTGCAAGCCACTGCCGAGAGCTTTATGTAGTCATCCATGCCACAGGCTGCTATTTCGTCTTCAGACCCTCCGCCTGTCGCCGCCTCAGATGGGTCTAGAGCTGCTTTGCAGGCACTGGCTTCTGACGTCTCTTCTTTTCGACATGAGACCAGAACCAGACCAACTACCTTAATTCAGACTTCTGCAGTTGCTAGGCCTCCCGAGTCCCTCCAGATTGCTAGTAAACGTTCCAGCTGCAAACCTACTCACAAGCAGGCATCAGCCTCCCCTCCTGTACCTCAGTCCCAGTTGGTAAATATGGCTGGTGATCTTCTTTCCCTGGTTAGGTGCTCTCATCCCCCCTTCAAAGAGGGCTAGGGAATTATCTCCTGATGTTTTGCCTGTCTCAGATTCTGAGATTTCCAGTATGTCTGCTGGTGAAGAAAGACATTCTCAACTTTTTTCTGGCTTTGAGGAATCTGATGCTAAGGACTCTATCCCTTCTGCCTCCCCTCCAGAGGATTTTTGCTTTGGGGATACTTTGAATACTCTTAGGAAGTATTTTAAATGGGAATGTCAGGATTTTCCACAGTCTAAGAAAAGAATCAAGGAATTTTTGGATTTGCCACAGCATAAGCCTCTGGCTGTACTTCCAGTTTTGGAAGTTGTGGGTGATGTTTTCATGGAAAATTCTTTAACTCCTAATTCTGTTCCTCCTGCCCCCAGAAAACCAGATAAGTATTACAGGGTTCCTGACTCTCATCAATTCCTTTTTAAAAACCCTACTGCTGATCCAGAAATTATTTCTCAAGGCCCCAAGGGTGTTAAGGCTACTATTGCTAAAAACTCTGTGCCTTCTGTTAAGGAATCTAGGGCCTTGGACAGGTGGGGTAAAAAAGTCTATACTTCTGCATCTCTTGCCATTAGATCCATGAATTGTCTTTTTCACATGCTTAAGTATCAGCAGCATACTTTGGAGGCTATTAAGGCTAAACTTGGAGATATTCCTTCCATGACAGAGAACAAAGATTTACAAGACTTACTGAATTCTGCCACTTTAGTTAATAAACATTCACTTCATTGTGGTTTTGACACTTTGGAGGCTTCTTGCAGAGCAGCATCCACTGGTTCCATAATTAGAAGACATGCTTGGCTCAGGGAGCAGCCTCTTTCTGAACCAGTTAAATCTAAATTGCTGGATGTTCCTTTGCATAAGGACAATCTTTTTGGTATTAAGGCTGAGGAGTTACTAAAGGAGTTGGAGGATAAGGCAAAATCTATGCAAGCTGTAAAAGATTTCCTTCAGGTTCAGACTCCTTGGTTTAGTAGGCATTATCCTTCCAAGAATTGGTCTTTCCCTCATCCTGGCAAGCAGGGTCGCTCTAGGCCTAGGGGTTTCAGATCTTCCAGAGGGCAGGCTTCTGTCCCTCAAAGGGCTAAACAATGGCATTCTTCTTCTGCTAAATCGGGGAGTTCTAAGCCAGCTTCCCAAAGCAAACGTTCTCAATGACCCCGGCCTTCTTGTGCCTACCTCTGCTGACCCTGAGTTTCCTTTTGTGGGAAAGTTAGCCAGATTTGCAGAGGCATGGTCTACCATCACAGACGACAAATGGGTACTCAATACAATAAACCAAGGTTACAAGTTTTACTTTCACACCTTCCCAGTTTTCCAAGGATACCCAGACCTACCCAGAACTCTCAGGGCAGAGGCAGAAGCTCAAATTTCCTCTCTACTGACTATGGGGGCTATAGAGCCAGTTCCTGCAAAACAGGCAGGCCTAGGTTTTTATTCAAGACTTTTTCTGGTACCCAAGAAAAGGGGCACATGGCACACTATTCTGGATCTGTCCATTCTAAACACTTTTCTGGTGATTCCCAAATTCAAGATGCTCACCCTTCAACAATTATTACCAATGCTGGACAAGGATTCATGGCTGGTAACTTTGGATCCTAGTAAGGGAAAGTTGCAGGCAGTTCCTTCGCTTCAGGGCTGGGTAGCAACACATTCAATTCTCTGCATTGCCCTTTGGCTTATCTACTGCTCCCAGAGTTTTTACGAAGTGCCTAACTCCAGCCATTGCTTTTTGCAGGCAGAGAAACATTCAAATTTATCCTTACCTGGACGACTGTCTCATTCAAGCAAACTCCACAGAACAACTAGAAAAGGATTTGGATTTCGTGAAGAACACTCTCGCCTCTCTGGGTTACACTCTCAATGAAAAGAAGTCAAAGCTGGTTCCTTCAAGGGAGATTGTTTTCCTGAGAGTGAGTCTGAATACAACCACCCAGATGGCATTCCTCCCTCAACAGAAGCAAGAAGATCTTTCTGCTTACTTCATGAACTTGGCAAGCATGACCCAGCTCTCTGCAAGACAATTCCTGCAAGCATTGGGGTTCATGGCTTCATGTATTTTGATGATCCCGTATGCAAGGCTGCACATGAGAGAACTTCAGTGGTACCCTCAAGAATCTTTGGTGTCAACACACACAGGACTTAGACTTGATTGTTCCCCTGATTCCCTGTCTACAAATGGAGTTCCTCTGGTGGGTGGCAGCCTGTTCTCAGAACAAGAGTCTGCCTTTCCGCCCACCGCCTGCCAGCCAGACTCTCACCACAGATGCCTCAGATGTTGCATGGGTGACTCATCTGGAGGGCAGGGGCATACAGGGCACTTGGAGCACCCAGCAGATTCATCTGCACATAAACTTGAAAGAATTGATGGCAGTGCACCAGGCCTTGCTGGCTTTCAAGGACCTACTCTACCCTGGGACTCTGCTGATCAGGGCAGACAATACCACAATCATGTGGTACATCAACAAGCAAGGGGGGGACTCACTTACCCCTTGTGCAGACAAAGCATGAGACTATGGTCCATAGCAACATCCGTGGGTTTACATCTAATAGCCCATTATCTTCCAGGGAGACTAAACTCCTTGGCGGATCATTTGAGCAGACATGTTCTGGATCCTCACGAGTGGCAACTGAACAGGGACATTTTCCATCGCATCACTCATCATTGGGGCACCCCGCAAGTGGATCATTTCTCCTCTCACACCAGTCATCTCCTTCAAACTTTCTACACCAGGGAGTTTCACAACAAAGCTTGGAGGGTGGATGCGTTGTCCTTCCCATGGACACATCTCTCAGTTTATGCATTCCCTCCTCTGTCTCTTCTTCCCAGAGTATTACTAAAGATAACGGACGAAAAACCAAAGGCAATTCTGATAGCTCCAGATTGGCCCAGCCAGCATTGGTATCCCCTCCTTCGCAGCCTTTCCCAGGCTCAACCTTGACATCTTCCTCTGGTACCAGATCTGCTGGTTCAGGGAGGGGGAAAGTTCCTTCTTCCTCATCTTCAAACTCTGCATTTAACTGCCTGGCTAATACTTTAAATCTTTCCCAACAGGTGGTTGAAGTTTTTCATGAGGCCAGGAGGCCTAGCACAAGAAAATCCTATGCAGATAAATGGAAGAGATTTTGCTCTTGGATGCTGGCTAAAGGAGAAGACTCTTCTCATCCTTCTCTTTCACTCATTCTTGACTACCTAGCAGGATTGCATAATGGTGGACTCTCCTTTTCTTCAATCAGAATTCATGCTTCAGCAATTTCAGCTCATTATTCTTTTGAGCAACCCATTTTTTCTCACCCCTTGATGAAGCAGTTCCTGAGGGGAGCTAGTAATCTTAGACCTCCCAGAAGAGCTCCTTCTCCTGCTTGGGATCTTAATTTTTGTCCTGGAAAAACTCCCTTTGAACCAGCTGCCTCTGCAAATTTGAGGTTTCTATCCTGGAAGACTGCTTTCCTTTTAGCTATTACTTCAGCTAGAAGGGTATCTGAGCTGCAAGCCTTAATGGCAGTAGAACCTTTCATTATTTTTCACTCAGATCGGGTTTCTCTGAGAACCAATCCCTCCTTTATGCCTAAGGTAGTTTCCAGTTTAACCCTTAACCAGTCAATTCACCAGCCTACATTTTTCAATAATCCCAAAATAAAGCGGAAAGGATTCTGCACTTTCTTGATGTGCATAGACAGCTGAGATTTTACTTAGGACTAAATCCTTTCTAAAATCTGACCTGTTATTGGTTAGTTTTGCTCCTGGGGCTCAGGGTAAAGCTATTTCAAAACAAACCATCTCCAAATGGATTGTTCATTGTATTCACTTTTGTTACCTACACCATGGGAAAGTTCCCCCTCAGGGTATTAGGACCCATTCTACTAAAGCAGCCTCTACCTCTGCAGCCTTTCTGAGAGGTGTGCCTACTAAGGACATTCTAGAAGCAGCTACTTGGTCTTCTGTCCATACTTTCACAAGGCATTACAATCTACCTTTGTTTTCTAAATCCAGGGCTGGTTTTGCCTCTGCAGTTTTGCAGGGTTTCCTTACCAACCATTAATCTGTGATCCTTCCTCCCCCCTTTGTCTTCTTACTGGGCTTTGAGAAAGAAAAACATATGTTTGGACTGCAACAGTGAAACGCGATGAACATAGTACAGTTGTGTACACTTACCATAAATGTCAATGTTTGAGTGTATTCACTGTTGCAGTCTTGGTTTCTCGCCCTCCATTCCCCCTTTTTTCCTAAGGCACAGACTATAGATTTTTATTTTTTGTATGACGTGTCCAGGGTGTTTCCATTCCTGGGTTAGCCTTCTTTTGGGGGCTTCTGACAGTTACGGCAAGAAAAACTGAGGAAATGGCGTCAGCTGCATCCCTTTATACCTGACGTACTGACATCAGTTTTACAACCGGCGGCAGCCGACATCATATACCAAGGACTCTGGTATTCGGGCTGACTGAGGGCTATCGGGAGCCGGATAACCCATATGTGGGGACTGCAATAGTGAATACACTCGAACATCTACATTTATGGTAAGTGTACACAAATGTACTTTGTGGTTGTTTCTGAGTAGGAGAGTTATTCAGGCATTCTTTCATATTAATGAGGTCTAATATGTGAATTTATAGTAGGGACAGCTTTACAGTTTTGGGAAACTCTACAGAAGTAGCAAAGCCATGAGACTATGGAAGAATTAATAGAATCAGCACAGGTGCAGCTGGAGCAAGTCAGGCCACACACACTGAGAAATTACATATTTAGGGACCAGAATGAACAGAATCTGTGCATCACCTATCAAGATTAATGGGGAGAGAATTTCAGAAGGATTAAAATAATTAAGGAGGTTCACAGGATTAGCAAGACAGACCCTTAACAGAATAAACTGAAATTGGGGGATCCAGCCAGAATAACATAATCAGAAGGGTCCATCCTTTGTTTACAGGAAGGCCAGGAACATTAGAAGATGTTCTTCGTGTTTCACTGTTGCAGTCATTACATTTGGGTTATCTGCTTGAAGTAGCCCTAAGTGGGCCTGATTAACAAAGTCTTGGATCCTGCGTCTGTTGCTGTCTCTTCTTCCATGACGTCAGGTTGTCAGGGGGTATAAAGCATGCAGCTGACACCGTTACTTCAGTCTTTCTTGCTGTGCGGTGCCCGAAGCAGAAGCAGTTCACAAGTGCCAGTCGGCCGACTCCTGAAATTTTTGTTTTCGAGTTTCAGAACCGAAGTCTTCAACAAATCTAAGTACCCCATTGGGGAAACTTTTTCTTGCTCCTTCCGATGTCAGTAAAAGTTAATAATTGCATTACTTGTGGAAAGCAAATACCTCACAAAGATTTTCATTCGTACTGTATTCTTACCTAGGCCCTGACCACGACGTACCTTGCTGTCGGTTTTGTGCTTTATTTAATCAGCGAACTATCTGTCGTCGGTATATTTCCACCTCTAAATATTTCGGTTCTCAGTTTAATTATCTAGAAATGTCGTCTGTTAACCTTCCAACTACCGGGATTCCAAAAAACCACAAAGATAAAGACAGAGACAGGCCGCCGAGGTCCAAAGCTGCCGACGACGCTTCTCCTAAGCCAGTTGCCAGTTCGCCGGTATTCAGTGAGGTCCTTTCACAGCCCCTGATACCTGCTACTTCTGACTTGCAGGCCTCACTGAGACCCATTCAGAGTCTGGTATGCTGTGAGATGCTTCAACTGTGGAACCTGCGAATGTGTCTACATTGGATGGGTCTGGAGCCGCTGTGCAGGCACCGGCTTCTGAGGGTGTATTCAGGCCTACGGACTTGCATATTAAATCGACGCCTCCTTCTTCATTTAGGCCAAAATCTTGAACCATGCCTAAGAAACCGACGCCCAGGCCGCATGCTCAGGCCTTTCTGCCTAAAAAACAAATGATAAGAAAGGCTGAAGATCTTATAACTCTAATCAGGGGAAGCCAATCCCCCACTTCTAAGAGACCTAGGACTGAAGTTGTTTATGAATCTTCTGACCAGGATTCTGCCTTTTCTGATGATCTGGATTTGCCCTTATTTACTTACAAGGATTCTGATGCAGAGGACTCTATTCCCTCTGCTTCCCCTCCAAAGGATTTTTCTTTTGGTGAGACCTTACATACTTTAAGGGAGCATTCCCACTGGGAAAGCCAGGATTTTTCTGATTCAGAAAAGAGGCTTAGGGATTTTTTACTCCTGCCTCAGCATAGGCCTTTAGCTATACCTCCTGTACTAAACATTGTTGATGATGCCTTTTCAGAATCTAGTTTGGCCCCTGATTCTTTGCCTCCTGCTCTCAGAAAACCTGACTAATATTACAGGGTTCCTGATTCACGCAAGTTCCATTTTAAAAATCCTATTGCAGATCCGGAGACTATTTCACAGGGACCCATGGGCATTAAGGCTTCTGCTGCTAAAAATCCTACCCCCTCTGATAGAGACTCCAGGGTGCTGGATAGATGGGGTAAGAAGGTTTACACTTCTACAACCTTGGCCATTAGAGCTTTAAACTGCTAGTTTCATATATTAAAGTATCAACAACGTGTTATTGGATTACTTAAACAGAAAATGATGTTGATTCTGCTGAAAATAAAGAATTACAGGATTTAATGCATTCTGCTGAACAGGTTGGAAAACATATTTTGCAATGTGGATTTGATTCATTAGAGGCCTCTTGCAGGGCTGCTGTACTGGGTCTGAATTCAGAAGGCATGCTTGGCTTAAGGAGCAATCTTTGCCTGATCATAGTAAAGGTAAATTGTTGGATGCTCCCTTAAATCAGGACTGCCTGTTGGGCAACAAGGCTGAAGAAGTTCTTAAAAAGATGGAAGATAAAGCTAAATCTATGCAAACTGTTAAAGATTTCTTACAAGATCAGCCTCCTAGATTTAGTAGGCACTGGCCCTCTAAAAATTGGTCCCTTCCAGCCCTTCTCAAGCCAAACCCTGACACAACAGAAACCCTAGGTTTCAGTCCCAAGGGACACACAAGCCTAAGCAGTGGGGGGTTTCTGCACCAAAATCTGGGAGTAGTAAGACTCCCCCCTATGGAAAACTGTCTCAATGACTTGCTTTTAAAACCGCCAAGCACTTCCCAACTGAATACTCCTTTAGGCGGAAAGATTGGAGTGCAGGCCAAAAACTTGGAACTCATTACCCAGGACAAATGGGTTTTAAATATAGTGTCCCAAGGATACAGATTTCACTTCCATACATTAGTAATACCAAGCGGGTGGCCAGATCTACCCCCAAATCAGTGGGCAAAGGCCCATAATCAAGTACTCTCTCTTTTAAACATGGGGGCTATTCAGTTGGTACCAGAAGAGGAAAAGGGACAAGGTTTCTATTCGAGACTTTTCCTGGTACCCAGAAGAGGCAATACATGGCGTCCTATCTTGGACCTTTCTACTCTAAACACCTTTCTGGTGATTCCAAAATTCAAGATGCTGACTCTTCACCAGCTGCCTCCTATGCTAGGCAAAGATGCATGGTTGGCAACACTAGACTTAATAGAAGCATACCTGCACATCCCTATCAGGGAGTCTTGCAGGAGATACCTACGCTTCAAAGCAGGCTACATGCACTATCAGTTCTCTGCACTGCCCTTTGGCTTATCCACTGCGCACGTGGTATTCACAAAGTGCCTAGCTCCAGTCATTGCATTTTGCAGGCAAAGAAATATTCAAATATACCCATACCTGGACGATTGTCTAATTCAGGCAGAGAGCCAGAACATTCTTTTGAATCATCTGGCCTTTGTTCAAATGGTACTAACTTGTCTGGGGTTCACCATAAATGAAAATAAATCACACCTGATACCCTGTCAACAAATTATATTCCTGGGAGCAAGCTTGAATACAACTTCCCAGATGGCTTTCCTCATGCCAGAGAAACGGATTCATTTGACAACCTACTTCAAACAAGTGGCCACAAAAACCCAGCTATCTGCAAATCAAATACTGCAAGCCTTGGGGTTCATGGCCTCCTGCATTCTTCTAATTCCATATACAAGGCTGCATATGAGGAAACTAAGTGATAAAAAGCCTATGGTGTCAACATTCACAGGATCTAGAAGCGAGGATTCCTATCATACCTTGCCTACACCTAGAGTTCCTTTGGTGGGCAGAGGCCTGCCACCAAAACAGGGGACTACCATTCACATTACCCCCTGCCACCCAAATCTTAACAACAGATGCATCAGACTATGCATGAGGGACTCACCTGGCAGGGAAGTGCATTCAGGGCAAATGGAACCCAAGTCAAATGCACCTGCACATAAATCAAAAGGAAATGTTAGCTGTACAGAATGCTCTGACAGCCTTCAAGGACCACATTCTTCCAGGACAACTAATGGTAAAGACGGACAACACCACTGTCATGTGGTACATAAACAAGCAGGGTGGGTACACATTCTTACCCCCTCTGCAGACTAGCCATGGTGTTGTGGAACACAGCCTTGAGCTACCAAGTGAATCTACAAGCTCAATTCCTGCCAGGAAAACTAAATACATTGGCAGATGGACTAATCAGAAACTTCATGGACCCACATGAGTGGAAACTAGAATCCAGGGTTTTCAGCATGTTGACAAGCAAATGGGGAAGCCCATATATAGACCTGTTTGCCTCCCCCCAGAACCATCAACTGGACAAATTTTGCACAAGGATTCCCCACATGCTACCTTGGAAAGTGGATGCTCTATCCATCAGCTGGAAAAACCTATCAGTTTATGCCTTTCTTCCTCTGCCTCTGCTCTCCAAGATACTACTAAAGATCAAACAGGACAAGCCAAGGACGATTTTAATTACACCAGACTGGCCTCGCCAACACTGGTACCCCCTCTTGCGCAGTGTGTCACGCATGGCTCCATGGCACCTGCCTCAGACTCCTTCCATGTTGTCTCTGCAGGAGAACCAGATTCTGCACCCTCAGCTGCAAATCCTGAACCTAGCAGCCTGGCTAATTACCTTATCTCTCCTTTACCATCTGTCAGTAAATCAGTGAATGATATCATTTTAGAGGCAAGGAGGCCTAGTACTAGAAAACCTTATACTGCAAAATGGAAAAGATTTTGTGCCTGGAACCAATCTCAAGGAATGAACGCAGCAGTGCCCAATTTACCTCAGATTCTACAGTACTTGACTGAGATGCTTCATAAAGGCTAGTCCTTTTCCTCCATCAAAATTCATGCCTCAGCCATTTCAGCTCATTGTAGCACAGAGCCTCCCCTCTTCTCTCACCCACTGCTCAAGCAGTTCCTCAGAGGGGCCAGAAATTTAAGGCCACCCAGGAGAGCTCCAACCCCAGCCTGGGATCTTAACTTTGTCTTGGAGAAACTCACTCATCCTCCTTTTGAGCCAGCTGCTACTGCAGATTTAAAATTTATTTCCTGGAAAACAGCTTTCCTTTTAGCAATCACTTCTTCAAGAAGGGTATCTGAATTACAGGCTCTTATGGCAGTGGATCCTTTCATCATCTTTCATGCTGACAGGGTGTCCCTCAGAACCAATCCCTCCTTCATGCCCAAGGTGGTATGCAGTATGTCTCTTAATCAGCCCATTCATCTGCCTATATTCCTTCCTAACCCACAGAACAAAGGGGAATGGATACTGCATTCTTTAGACATGCACAGACAGCTTAGATTCTTTTTGGACAGGACTAAACCTCAAAGGAGATCTGAACAACTGCTTGTAGCATTTGCTGCAGGGACAGAGGGGAAAGCTATTTCAAAACGAACCATTTCAAAATGGATAGGCCACTGCATTCATTTCTGCTATAAGCACCATGGAAAACCTATCCCACAGGGCATCGGACCCCATTCAACCAGGGCTGCATCTACCTCTACAGCCTTTATCAGGGGCATCCCTACTAGGGACATCCTAGAAGCTGCTATCTGGAGTTCTGTACATACTTTCATCAAGCATTATCATTTGCCAGTTTTCTCTAAATCCAGAGCTGGTTTTGCCACTGCAGTCTTGCAGGGCCTTATAGCTGGTCTTAATTCTATTTAAATTCCTCCTCCCAACCTTAGCTTTGGTAATCTACCCAAATATAATGACTGCAACAGTGAAACACGAAGAACATAGTACAGTTGTGTACACTTACCATAAATGTAGATGTTCAAGTGCATTCACTGTTGCAGTCCTGGTTACCCTCCCTCCAGCCCCCTTTCTTCTTTTGGCTATACCTCTACTCTCACTTACTATGCTCTAAAAGCTTTTTGGTGTATTTGCTTTTTTGTTGGAGGTATATCCTTGTATTTATAGATTTAATTGCTTCCCATTAGGGGGGCACCTGACATCTGGGGCAAGAAAAAGTGATGTAATGGCATCGGCTGCATGCTTTATACCCCTGACGACCTGACGTCATGGAAGAAGGGACAGCAACTGATGCAGGACCCAAGACTTTTATAATCAGGCTGACTGAGGGCTACTGCAAGCAGATAACCCAAATGTAATGACTGCAACAGTGAATACATTCGAACATCTACATTTATGGTAAGTGTACACAACTGTACTTTTTGTTGAATTTAAACCTAGATGATATGAGAGAAAACCTAAAAGATGTGAAGCTAATTGTACATTTTGTATATTTATAAAGCAAGGTGATAGTTTTACTGCCCTTATTTAAAGAAAATCATTAAGACCAGTGCAGTGGGTGACTGTAACACTACAAAAGTAATTTACAGGGCACAGTGCAGTGAACGAAATGCATTGTATGTGGTCAAGACTCTAAATAAACTTAAGCATAGGATTTCATGTCATCTGGCAGAAATCTGCTCTGGATGTAAAAATAATGCACTAGCCAAACACCTTGCTCTTCATAAAAGACACACAGGTTTTAAGTACCAGATACTGGATCGCATAGACATGGGTGATCTTGAAGGAGACATCCCGAATATGCTGGAGAAATGTGAACTTGTGGCAATTAAAGCTGATAGTTTTTAGGAAGCCTGGACTAAACTACTACTGTTTGTTTAAAAGTGTACTGGAACTTGGCAAATTGCCACATTGTTTACATGACTAATTTCATTTTATTATATTCTTCCAGTTGGTTTTAAATACCATATTAAATTAGTTTTAATTTAAGTGTATATTTTGTTTCTGTCATCATACATTTTTTTCTTTTTCTTGTTCTTTTTTCCACTTTATTCAAAAGGATGTGTAATAACAATACTAACTAATTATACAATAACATTTTTGAAGATAGTTTTTAGGGTTCTTATACACAGACCTGAAGAAGTCTAGAAGGATGAAAGCGATCTTTGTTAACAATAGGTTATGGAAATAGATTGATTTTTACAATGGATTTTTTGCATGCAAAGTGTATATGTATGTATTTATATATATTTTTAGATTGCCAAATGGTGTAAGGTTTATATATTTCCAGCCATGTAGTATATTATCTTAGATAAAATCACAGACTTAATAATCTGGTTAAATAAGAGGTAACACATCATTATTAATTTTATTTTAAGTACATAAGGGTTATATTGTTATGACAGCTACTAAGTAGGGCAGGATCAGCTCGAATGTTACACTAATGGGGGAAGGGATATGAATTTAACATGTATACCAAAAATACTGTTTTACAGCACAATAAACCACTCCCTTGAATGATAAAAAGTGTATATATAGTTAGAAAGATTGTGAGGAAACCGTTACTCTGTTGTTTTTGTTTTACTTGGATCGCTTGTCTGTGTACTTAATAAAGGACTTTGACTGGAAACAGACTACCTACCCTGCTTGGATTACTTTTGAACACGTAGTAATTTGGTACAATATTATATATTTTTTATTATTTTTTGACTTAGGATGAGTTTAAGTTTGCTATTTCTACTACCATTATCTGATCTGATTAATATACAATAATTAACTAGATATATCTTCCACGCAGAGAAATTTCTTACACTGTTTTGTTTTTGGACCCACTATACTTGTTTAGTGGGTTGTTTGAGAGTTCGGGGATACCACGGAGATTTCCTGCTTTTTAATAATTTTCATTCATTCAAATACTCCTCCTGAACATTATTTTGCATGTACTGTCCTCACTAAGTAGATTTATTTCTGTGAAATGTGCTCATTCCCCTTTGTAGAGTTCAAGCCTGTTGTCTGCTTTATGTCGGGAA
Organism: Protopterus annectens; assembly: GCF_019279795.1. Classification (NCBI taxonomy): domain Eukaryota; kingdom Metazoa; phylum Chordata; order Ceratodontiformes; family Protopteridae; genus Protopterus; species Protopterus annectens. The sequence goes on from NC_056741.1 coordinate 757,322,201, forward strand.
TATGTTTTGATTTCAATTTTCTTTTAATTGCTTTAGCTACTAATATTAAGTTTATGAAGGCCTAATTATGTCTAGGCAATTCAGGTCCTATAACCCAGCCCAAAATTATAATTTCCTTAGTTAAAACTATTTGTTTCACCAACATTTCTGTTGGAGTACTCTGTAGAGAATTTTTACATTTTGCCAAAATTTTTACATTTTACCAACTCCATTATACTTTTCAAAAACATGTTCCCAGTTACCTCCCCATCACATCTCCATTCACTTGCTGTATACCTGAGGAAAAGCCCCTGAAATCTGAAGTATGACTGCATCTATGTAAACACTTGTTTGCAAAAATCCTAGGCCCTCTGGTCCATGTTGAGTACTTGGGAAACTTAATTTATTCCCGTTGTTCTTTTGGAAATTGCTTTTCCTTTCCCTTCTGATGAGTGCTGACTTATTTTTATAACTACTATGCAAGCTTGTATATGCCCTTGTTATTATCCCCTTTTTAAAAGCAGTTTCTTTTCTAAACTCAACTAAAAAAAATGCTACCGGAGCTGGTCTTTCACTTGGCGCTTTCCTTTCTCTTTGCATAAAGTCTGTTATCAATCCCTGATAAGGGAAGGCAGTTTCTAACTACCATTCCAAATTTTTGCTTAGCCTCATCCCAGCTGTTGTATGAAAATCCTTTTTAATGCTTACATCTAAATACTTAATTTTATGTCCCCAAAAGTGCTAGTATTGCTTAGCTAGTTCATGTCTAGGTACATAGTTTACCGCTATAGTTTTTGTTTTATCTTCATTTGTTTTACATCCCGAAAAGATAAGAAACTGTCTCAAAATTTTCTACAACACTGAAATGTCCTTTTCTGGATTCATCAGGTACAAAACATATCATCTACAAATAAAGCTCTCATTCTTAAGTGCCATACCAGTTGTATCCTTCGGTTTGGAAAGCCCTTATTTTCTTTGCTGGTAGTTCTAATTATAAAAAACACAACAGTGAGGAAAGAGAGCATCCCTATCTGGTTCCTCTGTTGAGACACAGCTTATCAGAGAAGAACCCTCCCACCTTAATTCTTGCATCTGACCCTTCGTGTGTCCTCCATATTAACCTTATTATTGCAAATGCTGCCATCACCCTACTCATAAAATCCCGAATAGACATTTGGAGGTTTTGTCTGCCTCAAGACCCACCAGTAGTAGTGGTGTTTTCTTACACTTTTCTTCTGTCTGGATCATCATTGTTTTATGAATCTTGTCAGATGTTTGCCACCGCTCCACAAAATAACACTGGTCCATGTATATCAAGTTTGGTATCACCTTTGCCATTCTCTTGGTTAATGTAAACATAAGCACTTTATAATCATGGTTCAAAAGTGAAATGAGTATATATAAAACTGGATCTGAAGTGTCTTTTCCCTGTTTGAGTAATACAGCCACCAAGATGCTAGTGCCCCCTTTAAAGTATTGTTAAACAAAACCTTCCAGACTTTTGTCACTTTAACGTCCAGATTTCTACGGGAATCTTCTGTACCTGGAGACTTCTTGATAAGTGTTTATACATCATAGTTTTTATGTATTCTCTTCTATTCTAAACTATTAATTGTTTATCCTCATCTTTTTCCATCCTTGGCATAATTAATTATTCCATTAATATTTCCATTTGTGCCTTTTCATGGTTTCAGTTGCCCCATTCATCTGCTCCATATATGTTTCACAGGTTAATATGTAGGTACTAGGCTATCGGTCCTGGGGCCTATATAAGCCTAGCCAAAAAGGTTCCCTGGCTTTCCCCACCCAAGAAAATTATTTTCCTGCCCCTGTCAAGCAGTGTTGCAGAAGTGATCCCTGGGGTGAATTTTCTATTTCCCATCCAGTCATCAAGATTTTTCTTAGAGGGCCAATGAGGAGCTTTGCTTGACATGAATGGGTAGTTTGTTCCAGAGTATGAGAAGTCTCTGGGACAGGAATGTATCCCTCCAGCATGTTCTGTTTATTGTGGTGACAAGGTTTAGGTCCCTGGAGCGTGTGGTTCGGAGAGATTGGGATTTCTTTAAGTGTAGCATGTCCAGCAGCTCTGGGTTTGACATAGCATTGTATGTTAGGCAGAGATTGCCTCTGAGTAGGCGATTTGCAATGGAGTAGAGCTGGAATGTTTTGAGATGGTCTGCGTATGGCATCTGTTTTAGGCCGGTAATCCTCTTTCTGAGGTATTTCTGTGGCTTTTACAATTGTTGTAGGTGTCTTGTGAGATACATGCCAAATGGGGCATTGTACTCTATAATGGGTCTGATGAGGGATGAGTAGGGAGGAACAATGACCTCCTTTTTTCTAGAGGAGAACCCTTTTGTGATGAGGTGTGCCACGTAGAAGGATTTCCTGACTACTGTGGCGATGTGGTTATCAAAGTAGAGATTACTGTCCACCTGTATCCCGAGATCTCTTATCACACTTTCAGTGTTTAGTGAGCTACCGCCTATGTGGTATTTCATGTACCGAAGTTTTTTTTTCCCAAATGACAGTGCACTTATTGGCATTGAGCTTGAGGCCATGACTTTGACACCAAGCATCTGTCTCTGTGAGGCCCTTTTGTAGAATGTCTACATCATTAGGTGATTCTGTTATGGCTCCCAGTTTACAGCCATCTGCAAACTTTGTTAGCCAAAGACCTTCTGTGTTCGCCTGCACTTCAGAGAAGTAGATGCTGAACAGGAGAGGACCCAGGACCGAACCCTGCGGTACTCCACTCATCACTGGTCTGAAGTCAGACTTGGAGTCGGCTACTTTTACTGTGTGGTTTCTGTCAGTGAGCCAGTTGGCCACCCATCTTGTTACATAGGGATTTATGCCCAGTTTAGTGAGTTTGTATATAATTCCAGAGTGGGGGATGGGTATCTAATGCCTTGGCAAGGTCAAGATAGGCTATGTGCACTACCTTGCCCTTGTCTACAGCTCTAGTGACTGCTTCAAAGAAGTCAGTCAGGTTTAGTAGACATGATCTACCTTTTACAAACCCAAACTGAGTGGGGTCCAGGTTATGGAGGTTACCTATGTCTTTGTTTATAAGCTCCAAGATGATACGTTCCATGGCCTTGCAGATCAGGCTTGTCAGGCTAATGGGGCGGTAGTTTACGGGGTCCGTGGTGGCACCCCCTTTGTCAAGTGGGATAACCGTTGCTGTGCACCATTCAGTAGGCACATAGCCTGAGGTGAGGCTATGCTTGAACATGGTACTTAGGTGGGGTGCCAGTTCGTGCCTGGGATGTTGTCTGCTCCCATGGATGCTGTGTTCTTGGCTTTGGAGAGTGTGGTCTTTACTTGTTCATCCGTGATTACAGGGGCTTTGCATTCTTCCGGTATTAAGATGGGCCCTTCGGAGGGTGAGAGGGGGGTAAAGTTAGCACTGAACCTATCTGCCAGGATGTTGGCAATATCAGTTGGTTCTGTATTGTGCTGTAGCTCAGAGCAGATCTGAATGTTGCCATTGAGATTCTTGACATAGCTGTAGAATGCTTTGTGGTTCTCTTTAGAATCAGTGACGATTTTATTTTCATAACTGGCTTTGGAGGATTTTTTTTTTTTTAATTTCTGAAATATGTGTAATACAGCCATAGGTTAGCTGATTATTTTTCTTGTCATAGGTTCCCCAAGTTTGGCAGCAGCTCTTTTTACTTTCTGTTGCCTAAATCATTGTGCTAAAAGTTTTTTTTTTTTTTGCTCTAGAGTTAGCAGAAATAGTTGCCTAATAACAGGCTTTCTAAACTCATTCATGTTATCCAAGTGCTCCCTTATTTTCCATGTAGCCCACTGCCCTTGCTGCTTTTCCTCTGTGAGATTTCCTTTCATCTGCAGTTGTGTAACCTTTGTTACGCTGTCTAAATGTTTCCTTTTACTTCTTTCTCCTGTCACATTCCATCGTATTTTTACCTTATTTAAAACTTCATGTTATCCAACTTTCTAACTATTCCTTATGTAGTAATTTCCATATTTCCTAATAGATCTTAAATCATGTACACTACTCACTCCTTAAATTTCTCCCTTTTAACATATAAGTAGGAAAGCAACAGTGTTTCATTTTCGCTATATTATCCTGCATCTTTATCATTATTATTGGTTTATGATCTGATATAGTTATAAAATGGGTCTTAAACACACATGCTCCTGTGAAATATATTTTATATCCAGTCTGTTCCAATTATTGTTTCTTGGGAATAATATGTAAATAATATGTAAATTCTGCCCAGGTTCCTACTACTAAATTCACATATCCCGTACTAAGTATTCTCAAACTTATTCAAAAAATCCACCTTCTTTCTATATTTTCCATTCTATGTCCCCTCTGCATCCTTACTGTTGCAAATCAGATTTGAGTCCCACCCCCAGTAAATAATAATCCCTGCTGAAAGCTTATTAATTCTCCCAAAATTCTCCAAAGCGCCATAATAGTAGTTTAAGTAGATTATAAATACATTCCAGCACATTCTCCATCCCTGCTAGTAACCCCTTTACTACCCAAATCTACAGTTATTATCTATTTTTCCTATTCTGTTACTATTGGAACTGCATGTCAATTTCCCTTTAAATGCTAGTTTTATTGTGCATTGTACATTTTCCTCAGAACACACTGATCAGACCTTTCATGAGTAAGTGCTTGTACCTGCAGATGACTTGTCTCCATCTAAGAGCATTTGCTAATGGAAGAGGCTTCTTCTAGTAAATGTACAAATGCAGTAAAGCACTACCATGCGTTTCTCCATTTTGTATTATTTTTGAAGATTATTTAAAAAGAACTTGTATACAGCTTAATCAGTGGACATTTTACAGAGATGTATGTTTAGACTACAGTGGGAAATTATAATTTTTTTTATTCTACATATATGATGTGTACAACATACATATGTTTACACCCCTGAGCAGCAAAAGATTGCAACATTACATTAACTTTATCTTGCTTCTTTCCAGCCTTTCTTAACTTGTTACAGTGTTAAGTCTGGGTAGACTACAATTTAAAGAAATGCATTCTTACTGTAATGTTGCATATGCAGAACTCTCCGATAAAACTTTCCCACATCTCATCTAAAATACCTCTGACTGCATACTGTACAGAACTAACTTAACAACATGCAGTTTATACCATGAACGTTTTTATATAAATATTAGTAAAAATAAAAATGTTTTTACTTGGTTACTTCTTAATTCTTGGCTTTTTCAGTGATATCTTAAATATTAGTGACATAAAATGAGTTTTTTGCTTTAGAGTTCTCACCATTTTAATGTCAACTAACTTCCAGACTTTTTCAGCCACTACTTCTCGCTGAACCACATTTCATGTGTCTAAACTACATCAAATGGGATTGCTGATTTACTGTTCTCTCATTTGTTCACTAATTTCATGTTTTTGCTGATCATTTTCCTGATCATCTCTACCCCTCATTGTCTATCTCTGATGATAGTCCAAGGCAGTCCTGATTTTATAGTCAGGTACTGGGCGTTTTTCTGTTACTCAGTCATTTTCATTTGGAACGGTGGAAAGGGGTTCACTAGCAAAATCTCTCTATTGGCTTAATTACTGTCTGATGATTGAGAAGAGTTCCCTTCAGCTTGCTAGCTCACTTTTTGTTGGTTAAACTTTATTTGCCTGTTAGACTGTTCAAAATCCTAAATATCAGTGATCCTCCAGGAAAATATTCTTTAGACAGTCCAATATAGCAGTTTGAATCTCACACATGCCTCTTGGCAATCCACTGTTTGCCAGGATTAACTTGCTTCCCTTCCGTGTGATGTACAGGGAGTAATTATTTTCCACAAATACTGCTGCATTCCCAATTTTTAATACTTTCCCTTCTGTGACACAGTTTTGTCAGGAGTTCTTTCTGCTGCTACATTTGCACCTTTACTAATATAGGTCTCAGTTGCTTTGTCAGGGCCAGATTTGGAGCATACACAGGATGACTCTTCTCAATTAACAAATCCTGCTGTGAAACAATAGCCCAATTGCTTATTTGTTCTTTCATAGAATTAATGTAGCCTGTTCATTACAGTTTTTCTCCTTGTGCACCATTCTCTAATTGTAGCATTTTTTCCAAACAATTTTTCTTGATAAACTGTATTTCAGCCTCTGATTTCTAAAGTTTTTTCAGCTCATCTGAATAGCTACTTAAAGCTTCACCTATTGTTTCCAGTCTTTTGTCATTTTGACTTATTACTCCAGTGTCATACTTACTGTTTTAAAAATCTTTCAGTACATTTGATTTAGTTTTTCACTCTAAATTACTAGAAAACATTTCCTGCACTGAAGCGGAAACTTGAACTGTTTCTTGCCGAACAGCTGCAAGGTGCTTCCCAGGCAGTTTTTTCTTCTCGTTTTGAGGCTGATTTTGTCTTGCTTTCTTCAAATTTCCTCTCTGCTAACATCCAGGCAGTGTAGTTGCTATCTAGTAAAAGGTGTTTTTTTTCCCAAATTGCTAACTTTTACTTGCTTCTTTAACAATTGCTCAGTTTTCATGCTAGGCAATCTCTAATCAACCTGCTGCTCATTGTGCAGCCATCTTGAAAACAATGTTCATAGTTTTTGTTTGTCTTTTCGGCTTTTCCCGGTTAGGGGTCGCCACAACGGAACTCCGGTCCGCTAATGATCGTCAGTCGATTTTTATGGTGCTGAGTTGCCAGCCCGACGCCCAACCTTCAGCGAAGGCACTCCCATTCACGCATGTCTTTCGGAGGCCACTCGAGCGCAGGGAGCACATGCAGACTCCACATGTTGAAAATATTTTGCTATCAGTGGAACTATAGTATAGTGTAGTATATGCCATCTTCTTTCTTTAAGCTAGAGTAATTCTCTGCATTTAATATTGCCTTATTGACATAGTCAGCATTTTTTTAAAACACGGTTATTAAATTGATATACTGTAGATGATGACATTGTTAGAAAAATAGCCAGTGATTTTTGGTAGTCATTTGACCTGTAAAAATCCTTATCTTTCAGAGGCTAACAAAAAAAAGTTAATACTTTTTGAACAATAACTCCTCCACTTCTCTGTGAAGCCTTTCCATATTTCCATTACATACATTGCTGAATTTCTGCCTTCCTTTAAGCTTCCTCCTCCTCCTGAACATTATTCTGCATATATTATTCCCACAGCTTCCATTTATTTCTGTGTAGTTTGCTCCTTCCCTTTTCTAAGGATCATTCTTCCAGTTCTTTTCTGTCTTTTCGGGTTCCTATTAGAACAACGAAAACCCATTCTGTCGGATGCGTTTTCATCGACACATAAAGAGCGAACAGGCAAAACAGGGAAGCAGCTGTTCAGCAAATTCTTTCCCTGGGAAAGAAGTCGCTTGACCACTTTGCTGCTTTGCCGTGTTCTGCACTGTAGTGTGGTCCCTTGTCCAGTATAGCTCCCGAGCGTGAATGTGCAAGAGTTACTGACCTTAGGGTTAGGGTGCGGGTTAAGGTAAGTGCATATGTGTGAAAGTGTTTACTTTTTTTGCGTTATATGTACGGTTGAGTTAAGTGCATATGTGTTTTAAGCTGTTTACTTTTGTTTTGGGGGGGTAGAATTAAGGTTAAGGTAAGTGTGTATGTGTTTGAAACTGTTTACGTAAATGTGCAACAGTTACTGACCTTAGGGTTAGGGTGCGGGTTAAGGTAAGTGCATATGTTATAAAATGTTTACTTTTTTTTCCGTTAGATGTATGGTTGGGTTACGTGCATATGTGTTTTCAGCTGTTTACTGTTTTTTTGCGGGGCTGGTACAGTTAGGGTTAAGGTACGTGTGTATGTGTTTGGAAGTGTTTACGTTTTTTTTTTTTTGGTTGGAACAACGATTTCTTTTCCTAGGAAAGAAATTGCTGTTCTGAGGTGTCGACATTTTCAGCTTTCACCAAAAAAGGGTTGATGAAACATCGTTCTCTGTTTTAAGAATTTGATGTTTCAGTATAGACCCTAATATTCATTGCTTCAAATACAGTTCGTTGAAACTTGGATTTCCTTTTTCTAGTAATTGCTTTTTGGCCACCACTATAATTAGACTCAGTGGGGCCTTACTATGTCTAGGCAATTCTGATTCTGTATCATAGCTTAGAAACATCATATCTGAAGTAGTTAACTTCATTTGATCAGCAACCTGTGGATATCGGATCCCATCTGGATCTGAGCCGGCAGCTTTGCAAGCTAGAGATCCGAGCTCCAAGCTCCTCCCCCTTACCCATAATACCCTGCTACCTCCCCTCCATTCCTCAGATCTTGTTTGCCGCGGCTTCTATAAGCATGAGTGACGAGCTCCTTGCGATTAGGTAAGATAAGGATAGGAATTTTCTATACCTTTTTACCAGTTTAAAAAGACTGTGTGTGTGATAATTGATCCTTAGACTAGTTTAGTTTAGTTTAATTTAACTTTAGTGTATTTCTCTTCCCCTTATCTGTGTGTTAGGGAGTGTGATTGTGTAGACATGGCCGAAGGCCCTAAGGCCATCTTTTCTAAATGCTTTGAGTGTGGCCATAAGCTGTCCCCAGCCGATGGCCACACTCGGTGCGTTCTTTGCCTGGGAGTTGCACATTTGACATCAGGCTGCCTGATATGTGCTGCCTTTAACCCCCGGGCTCTGAGAGACAGGAGGAATAAGTTAATCTTAGCGGGCCTTTTACCCACGGATTCTGCTTCTTCCTCCTCTCCCTCGGTGGCGCCAGTCACGGCTGCAGCTGTTCAGCCAATGGTTCCTGCTCCCCTGGCTGGGACTCAACCTCCCACTGTGTCCCAGGGAGAGAGGGACCCTAGAAAGAAAGAGAAGAGAGAGGGAGAAAGAGAGAGACAAAGACAGGAAGAGGCATAGGAGCCACAAGCGGCAGGCCGACTCAGCCCCCTCGGCCCTGCCGGCTAAGCAGCTGTATTCTCCCTTGAAGGTTCCCTGGTCCTCCCCCTCTTGGCTCCGTTCTCCTCGGTTCTCTCCGGAGCCGGAGGAGGAGCCTCGGCCACTTTCGAGGTCGTTGAGGCGGCCTTCCTGGCCAGCCTCGGCGGCCTTTTCTAGGTCTACGAGAAGCCTTTCTGATGCGGACATGGACCGGATGATGCGTCACTTCCTTCAGGCCCATATGCAGATGGGAGTGCTCTTGCCCCCCCCCCTCTGGGGGGGAGCTCGGCCCCCTTCTTTGCCCCTATTGCTCCTTCTCTGAGCCATTATCGGGTTTCGGAGCCGTCGGGTCCAAGTAGTCTTGGAGCCGGGGAGTCGGCACTGATAGTAATTGTTACTTCGCCGGCCTTACCTTCGAGTTTATCTCGACCTGTCTGCATTGAACCTGTTCATTGCCAAAGAGAAATTCCGGATGGTCACTCTTCAATCTATTCTCTCCCTTCTGCAGGAGAATGACTGGATGTGCTCCATAGACCTCAAGCTTGCATACTACCACATTCTCAGGGACAGGCGATCCAGGAGGTTTCTCCGCTTTCGGTTGGGGGCCAGTCATTATCAGTTCAGGGTCCTCCCTTTTGGCCTCACCACAGCCCCCAGGGTGTTCACCAAGGTCATGGCAGTTGTAGCGGCCCACCTGAGGCTTCAGGGAATACAGGTCTTTCCTTACCTAGATGACTGGCTCCTCGCCGCTCCCACCAGGCATCTACTATGCTCAGCCAGGGATTGCTTCCTGCTCTTGGCCCACCAGTTGGGGATCACTATAAATTACAAAAAAATCATCCCTTCATCCTGTTGAGGTCCTGGACTTCGTAGGGGCCAGAATAGACAGACTTCAGTCCAAGGCCTTCTTGACACCAGACAGACTCTGCAACTTAACTCTCCACGTCTTAGCACTTCAACAATCCCCGGCCCCACCAGCGGAATTAGTCCTGAGAGCCCTAGGGTCCATGGCAGAAGCTATCATCCTTTCATCCCTAGCCCACTTTAACATGAGAATTCTTCAATGGACCTTACAGGTCCAGTGGTCCATCCTTCGACATCCATTGGACTCCCCGATTCCCCTCAGCAGAGTCTGCAGGGACTCCCTACTTTGGTGGCTCCATTCCCGAGAGCTTCGGGAAGGGCAGCCGTTTTTGATGCCTCAACCCCAAGCCACGGTGATCATGGACACTTCTCGCCTGGGGTGGGGGGGGGCATTGCATGGGCAGGACTGTCCAAGGCACGTGGACTCAGAGACCGTTCTGCATATCAGTGTTCTGGAAATGAGGGCAGTGCTTCTAGTGTTGCAAGCTCTCCATGCCCTTCTTCCTTTGGGGACTATTGCAATTCAGACATACAACATGTCAGTGGTCTGGTACATCAACAAACAGGTGGGGACCAGGTCTTACCCTCTTTGCCAAGAGGCCATGAGAGTTTGGGAATCGGTGATATCCACCAACCGTTTTCTGATAGCAATGTACATTCCGGGTCGGTCCAACATTTTAGCGGACAAGCTGAGTCGAACTATCCTCTCGCCTTATGAGTGGTCTCTGAACCCCTTAGTAGCGAAACAGATCTTTCTCAAATTGGGTCAACTGTTAGTAATTGAGCCTCATCTACCTGTAAACTTGGCATATTTAATTCTTCTGTAAACATTTCCATTTGCACCTTTTCTTGATTTCCATATTTCTCTCTTTTATAGAGACTTTCATACAATTATGGAATATTTCTAGTACTGCTACAGGATCTCTATTTTTGTTGTCTTGTTATAGGCTCCCTAAGCTTGATGACAAACCTTTCTACTTACCTGAGTCATTGTGCTAAACGTTTTTGTGCTGTATAGAGTTATAGTCAAAAAATAATTGCTTAACAGTAGTCTTTCTGCACTCGTGCATATTATTGAGGTAATCCCTTATTTTCTGTTTAGCATTCTGCAATTGCTCCTCTCCTCTTCTCGTTCTGTGAGATTTCCCCCATTCTGCAATACTTTAGCATTTGTCAGCCCCTGTAAATAATTCTCTTTACTTCTTAACCATATCTCTCTTTTATTTCCACCCTGTTTTTAAGCTCCACTTTAATTTTATTCTACTCCGTAGCTATATTTTCAAAAGAAATTTCTATCATCTCTAATAACTCCCAAATAATTTCTACTACCCATTTCTTAATTCATCTCTTTTCAACAGATAGGTGGGAAAGTACCAAGGTCTCATTTTTATTTCATTACCGTGCTTTTTTATTTTAGTCATTGGTGCATGATCTGAAATAGTTATTGGATGTGCATTAAAACTTTCAATTAAATGGACATGTTCCTGTAAAATATATGTTCTGTCTAGTCTGCCCAGTTTTTGTGTCTTGGGGAATAATATGCAAATTCACTCCAAACTCCTACTACTGAGCTCGGAAATTCCATGCCAAATATTTTCATAAATTTCTTCAAAAATCTATGTTCCTTTGTTATATTTTACTTTCTGGGCCCCACAGACCCATCTGCACTGCTGCAAATCAAATTCAATTTCCCACCTGTAAGTGTTATTCCCTGCTGAAAGCTGATTATTTCTCCCCAGCTTTCTTAAGTTCCAGGATAGGAGTTTTAGGTGGAACATAAATACATGCTAGTGTAATTCTCTTCCCTTGCCAGTAGCTCCTTAGTACTACAAATCTACCATTACCTTTTTTGTCCTCTTCTGTCACTATTGGAGCTCCTGTTGCAATTAATATAAGTACTCCTGTTTTCCTTTGTCCCACATATTCCTCTGAATAACAGTCCTCAAAACCTTTCTTTATAAAATTCAAATGTTCAGTTGTTTCCAGATGTGTCTCCTGTAGCATAGCTATTTGCACTCTACATTTTTAATATAGTTCACTACTTTTTCTTTTCTGTGAAAACCCTTAACATTTAAAGGTAATATAGAAAGTGTCATTAATGTTAAAAATATATTATTCCCATCTTTTATGTGTAACAGATTTTTTTTGTGTTACATGCATACACTAATGTTTGGCAGGTTGAAGTTTAATACAGTTGCTTCTTGTCATATCCATTTGAGCCTATGTCACATCTTACAAAACTTTTTGTTTTATTGAAAGCCCTCAAAAATACCAATACACACATAAAACCTATTAATTTAATACTAAGACACAAAACTGTGTACATCTTCAAATATTGAAGTTTTACCCTCCTAATGGGAACAATTGTCCCAAACTGACAGTCATGCTAACAGACTTGGGTTAACCTAAAAGGAAGGTTATCCACGCTAAGATGCATGAGATTGGGAAACACCTGAATGCTTTCAGAAAACATTATCTCCTAGCCATTTGAAATAAAGAAGTATTCTGTTTGTGTTCCTGTTTATCAGATTGTCTCCATAGAGAGATGAGAACAAGATAAAGGGTTGCTTCTTCAAGCATTTATTTACTAGAGGAAAGTTTTATTATATTCAGTGTTCTTTTTTATTTATTTGCTTTCTGTTAAAACGTGTTACTAGATCAAGCCAAGAGCCTTAATCCAGTCATTCCCCTATACAAGAATGGGAAAAAGCACACTTTTTTTTTCTTGTATCATACACTGTTGACCAGACTTTTTTTCTTTTTTTACTTTGCAGTGCCTACATTTCTTAAAACCGAACAAGGAGAAAAAAGAAAAGAAAGGGGAAAAAAAAAAAACAGGGGAACCTGTTTACTTTAGTAACCCAATTATACTTTAAGATAACTGACAAAATGTACTTTATAGCATTCAGATTATACCACGCCCTATAAAAATACTCCTGTTAAGAACAATCTTTTGTTTTACTTACAGTTAACTCTCTCCCTTCTCTTCCCTTCTCCTAAGTGTTCTTCTAAACATTGATGACATGAAGTAGGGCATATGCTTTAGAGTCCCCTACAGTTTTAACAAAGTCAAAAAGTCCAGTATTTCCAGGTTTTCTTGTTCTGTCATGTTTCAAAAATATAATTAATGATTTGTAATCCCATATTTATTTGTCAATTTCTGAGTTGCTGACTTTATTCCCATTTATCTCCATCTCCCAAATCCAGTCTCTGCTTCATTTCCAATGTACTCTATGTTCTTCTAGCCAGCTCTTGTGTTTTTTCTGTCTCTCAAGCATTTTCCATTGAAATATTGGAAGAGGTTTCACTAGTACAGTCTCTCTTTGATCTTTTTTACCAGAAAAACAAGAAGCAGAATCTCCATCTGTTTCACAGCTCACTTTTTGTTGGACAAAGTTTTGTATTGCCTGCTTAGCATTTTCTGCATCAAAAAATTATTTTGTCTCTACAGGAAAGAATATTCTGAACATAGCTGGGCACAGCAGTTTGAATCTCATGCCTGCTTCTCGACATTCCCTGATTAGTGGAATACATTTACTCTTCTTCTGCCTGGTATACAGTGAGTAATCATTTTCCACAAGCACCGTACTATCTTCCACTTTTAGTACTTTGTCCTTCTGCCACAGTTTTGTCAGAATTAACTCTTTTTGCTGGTAGGATTGCATCTTTGCTGTTAACCATCTAGGTTGATTTCTCATGGCCAGGTTTGGAGTATGCACATGATGTGCCCTTTCATTTAACAAATCTTGCTGTGGAATACCAGTCCAGTAGCTTATTTGTGCTTTCATAAAATTAATACAGTCTGTTCCTTCCAGCTTCTCTAGTACAACAGAAAATCTCCCTATATGTTGTATCCTGTAATTCTGTTATTTTTTGAAACATCTCTTCCTGAGCAGTCTTGTAATCAACCAGCCTTTCTTCATTTCAACCTCTGATTTTTGTAATTTTATCACTTATTCTGAATATCTGTCTAGGCTTCTTTCATTTTTTCTAGGCTTTTGTTATTTGAGTTGATATATTCCATCAGCGTTTTACTTATTTTAATCAGCTCTGAGTACATTTGACTTCTTTTTTGCTCTAGATTACTAGAAGTCATGTCTTGCACCAAAGGTGGAGCTTGCACTGCTTTTTGCTGAACAGCTGCTGAATTGTTCCCACTCCGTGTTTTTTCCTCACCTTTTGTGATTGATTTTCATTCAGGTTCTCTGAATTTCTTTTTTGCTAGCCTCCAGGCAGTGCACTTACTAGCCAGTTACTGAAATTTATCTAAAAATATGAGTTTACTGGCTCTCTTCTGAGTTTCTGTTTTCACACTGGGAGAGCTGAAATTAAGTTGTTACTCAATGTGCAGCCATCTTGGAAGTCTGTTTTATCAGAACATTGTACCCATTGTTTGTCTCATTTTCCCTGTCAGAAAGAAGCAAACAACTAAGCATGTATCTGTTCTTCCTCAACTAGTAGTGTAGAGAGTAGTTTAATGGGTCTGAGTCAGGGTTTAATTCACACAGTTGATCCTTCTTGTAAGGTAGTTTCTGGTAAAAGAAAGACAAATACTTCCTTTCCTGAAGACAGTCAAGATTCTGAATCCAGGCAGGAGGATGAAGGGATAGATGCAGGGTTTTCTCCCCAGATTTCTGACTCAGACTCACAGGAGAGCTCAGTTTCTGATTCTCCATGTGGAGGTTCTATTTCTCTGAGACTATTTCTGGACTGTGCATGTATTTTCAGTGGGAGAACACTGAGGTTTCTTTGTCCCTCAGAAACTACTGTGAGCTTTTACAGAAGGAATTTCCAGAACCTGCATCCATTCCTCTATTTTGTCTACCTTGGAGGATGTGTGTGTTACTGTCTGCATTTTACCACAGAGTCAGCCAGCTGCTACTTAAAAGGCAGATAGGATGTATAAAGTTCCTTGGTTTTAAGTTTTTATACACTCTTCCCATACCTGATCCAGCAGCTACATCTTTAGTTAATCCTTCTGCTGCTAAACACATACTTAATTCCAGTCGTACTATTTCAGATAAGGATGGGAAGATTCTTAGTACATATGGATTCTTAAAAAAGTATGGGAAAAAGTGTATACTTGTGCAGCTTTGATTTTCTGAATTTTGAATTGTCAGGCTCATATGTTAGTTTGTCTTGACTAATTCTGAAAATATGAGTGATGTATTGTCTGCAATTTCATGTGAGGAAAAATCATGTAGTTTTTGTTTAATTTCTTCTGTTCAAATCACTACTCTTTGTATGCAGTGTGTGTATGACTGTGCTGCTGCTTCTTCAAGGGCTATGATCTCTGGTACTGTTTTTGGAGGTTTGCATGGCTGCACTCTCAGAACCTCCCAGATGATGATAAAATTATATTTTAAATTCTGCTTTAGGTAGAGGTTTAATTTTTGGCCTCTCTGTTTCATATGTGAACAGAAAGTGTGATGACAATGGTAAGATGTTACAGGGAATCTCTTAAAAAATGTAAGCCTTTTTTTCCATATTTTCCAAGGGATTCTCTAACTGGTCATCCAGTTTTGGTAATAAAATAAACAATATCAACAAAATGCAGGTATACAAACATTTAAGAAGAAATGGCAAGGGTGTTTCAATAATTATGGAAACTCCATAAGCTAAGGACAGTCCACCAAGTCAAAATAACTATTTAAGTGACTTTGTTCCCCCTCCCATCATGACACTTTTGTCTTCCGGAAAGTCTGAATTTCCACTTCTCTCTATGGCAGCAGATTGTTTCAGACAGATGAATTTTGACGATCATTTTCAAGGTTGCATATGGTATGGGGAGGACATTCCTCCTTTCCAGAGGGTCATTCCTCATCCTGCAGATCTGGCTATCTTGTTTCTACCAGCCATTCATCCCATGCTGCCCTAGGGAGTAATAGAACCATCTCCCCCCTTTCAGGTGGGGAAGGGATTGGATGTTTTTTGAGCCAAAGAAATAAAATGCTTGGAGAGCAGTTTTGGATCTTTCTTTCCTAAATGTGATTTTATGGTAGTGTCCAAATTCAAAATGATGTCACTTCCCAACCTATTACCTCTTCTTCCTAATTCAAGTTTCCTGGTAACACTAGATTTAAAAGACGCTTATCACGTCTATACTCATACAGATTTCAGGCATTTCTTAAGGTTTTTTGTGTCTAGATTACGTTATGAGTGTGTGCCTCACCCTTTGGACTATTGTCTGCACCAGTCTTCCCTGTTTTTCAATCCTGGTGGATAGCAAGCATTTAATTTCACCTGCCACAAATATTCACACCACCCAATTCATCATCAGCATTAAGCAGTTTGTCAAACTCTTGTATTTGATCCAAAACCATAGGATCGTAGTCTACCTTGCATTTGCTAGTCTTATAGTGTTTACCAAGTGCGTTTTTTTCATCCCCCACCTGAATTGCATACTTGTACTCCTATATTCGTTTATATAATTTTATAGTGGTATGTCCTACATAAAAGGACATGCAGGACCTGCAAACTAATAAGTATACCACAAATTTTGATTTGCAGGTAAAGCGTCCCTTAATTTTAATATTATAATCATTAATACTATATTCTTCTATACCAGTGAACAAATAATCACAAAATTTAGAGTTCTAACATTTGAACACACCTGGCTTTGTCCATTTTGCTCTGGGCATATTTAACTTAGACTGAAAATAATTCTTAAGGCTCTTGTCATCTTTTATACAAACGCCGACTGCTCCACAACAACTTTGTTTACTTCTGGACGGCTTTTTAAAATTTTCCAATTGCAAGTTGTTTTTTTTTTTAATAGCGTTGTCATCAACACTGTTGCTTATTTGCATGGACACCCTGTAATTAACCTATTTGGGTTTTATAGCCACACAATTTCCTTGTTTTCTCAAATTATACACTTTAGTAAATTTTTCTGTCACTAACCTAGTAGGGTAACCTCTACTTATAATTTTTTTTTACATAAGCTGACACTTTCATTCAAAAAATCTTGATCTTTTACTGTCAGTTTGTTAGCTGTCATAAGTTGTTCCTTCACAATACTCTTATAATCTAGATATGCATTGTTTTTAACTTCCTTCTTCTTAAATATTTTGGTTATTAATTTTCCATTCTCCTTGAACATAGTTGCATCTAAATAATTAATGTTATCCAGACTATATTCAGATGCAAATTTCAAAAAATAATTCCTATTATTCAAGTAAGTTAGAAAATCACTCAATGATTCTGTGCTCCCCCTCCAAATTAAAAACATCAGTAGAACATTTAAATAATATAATGTTCTTTGCATACATACTTTCAAAGATGTTTGTCCTTTCGAAAATATTGGCACAATCGGGAGCCATAGCAGCCCCCATTGCCACCCCATTAAGCTGGCAAAATATCTTACCATTAAATTAAAAACTGTAGCTCAATATTACATCTTATATTTCCATCAAAAGACACACATTATTACTAGACAACAATTTAGATTTAATTCCATCCTGTTTCCATACCTTCATTATTAGGTACAACCATGTACAATGATTTTATCTCAAGGGTAACCAGCAAATCTGTCTTTTATGCTATCATATTTTCTGTCTTAGCTTTAAAGTCAGATGTGTCTCATAAAAGAACTGATAAGTTTTACAACTCTTCGTAGATGCTTGTCTACAAAAATTGCCATACACTCAGTTTTACCTTTGTTACTGGCAACTATGGGTCTGAGGGGGGGGTTGTCTAAATCCATGTGCACTTTAGGTAATCCGAAAATTCTTCTAAATTTTGGATTGTCAACCATTAAATATTTCCTGACTTCCGTCATTCTTCCACTACAAAACCAATCCTCTATCAGGAAATCAATAAACTAATACGCTTTTTTTAACTCCCAAACAGGAGACAGGTTTATAAAAACTACCATCTGACAGCACTTCATACATTTTAGTGGCATATGTTTCTGTCTAGTACCTCTAGTGCATTGCCTTTATCAGCTTTAGTTATAAGAATATCATTGTTTAACAAAGTATAAAACACATTCCTTTCGTTTTCAGACATATTATACTAGCTAGCAACAGGTTTCTTGTTAAGTAATTCTATAGTTTTCATTTCAGTGGTAAGCAAAAACTTTTCCAGTTCTTTTTTTCAGTGGTGGATTATGCACAGTACATTTATGAAGCATTTATTCATTTTTAGTTTTAGAGTTATACAGGAACTTTAAATTCAGCTTTCTAATATAATACCTCAGTAAGTTATATCACATGAAGTTTCTTTGGTTGCGGCACCAACACCCATTGTCTTTTCAAATCCTTGTGCTGGGGGGTTGTTAGAAGATAAATCACTTGGTGGAGATAACAGATAACCCTAAATCCAGGTCTCCCCTTCTCCCTCCATGTTACAAAGCAGTCAGTCACCACAGATACCTTGGCCTTTGCTTGGGTAGCAGTTCCAGTAGGGATAAAAATGGAAATTTGAACACCAAAAACAGATGCAAGCACATAAATATAAGATCCTTGCCCTGATCGTGACACTGAACTCTCTGAATCATCTTTGGTCCCCAGGAACTCTCCAAGTTGTTATAGACAATCCCACAATTATGTGGTACATCAACAAGCAAGGGGGAAACAGGTCATACCCCTTTCCAGACTAGCTATGTTAGCATGGGATATAACTTCACAACACAATCTCACTCTACAGACATCCTGCATTCTGTCAGAGCAAACTTGTGTGGTAGACAAGTTGAGCGGGACTAGGACAGACCCTCACAAATGGAAACTAGATCTTCCAAGATTTGATCCATCTGTGAGGAGTTCCTCAAGTAGACCAATTTGCCCTCTGTCTGAACATGGCAAATTTAAGTTCCAGGACTCCAAGCAAGAAGGCCTGGAAAACAGAAGTCTTTACTTTGGACAGGAATGTTCCTGTATGTCTTCCACTCTTCACTAATATCCAGGGTACTTCTGAAGATTGAGAATGAATCCCTCAGGATCATAGTGGTGTCTCCCTTCTGGCCCAGGCAACTGTGGTTCTCCTTTCTTTTGGAAATGGACATGGGCAATTACCGCAAGCTTCTTCACAGAATGGATCTACTCACACACGAAAAGGAGTGTTTGACATCAGTCATCTTCAGTTGACTGCCTGAATGAATGGGTCTTAATTCCTTTTGAGCATCTGTTTTCTGAGGACAGGCAGCGGGTGCTAATGGAGGCACCAAAGCCTGCTACTAGAAATGTATATATTAGTAAATGGAAAAGTTTTTTTTGGTTGGTGCCAACAACATAATCAGCAACTATTTAGGGCTAGCTGTTCCCTGATTTAACAGTATTTTTGTGAGTTACTATCCTATAGCCTTTCTTATTCCTATGTCAAATTTCATTTATCAGCCATTTCAGCATGTCTGCCCATGGAGCCCCTTCTTTCAAGGCAGTCTCTTGTCAAAATGTTCTTGAAAGGAGTTTTACGTATGAGGCCTCCAAGTAAACCGGTGACCCCTCCTTCGTATCTTAATTTTGTGTTGGGTAAGTTAGTACTTGTTCCATTTGAACCAGCTAATCTGGCTGACTTGAGGTTCTTAAAATGGGTAACAGTTTTACTGATTGCTGTGACCTCTGCAAGAAGGGTGTCTGAGATGCAAGCTCTTACTGTGAGATGCAAGCTCTTACTGTGAGTCAACCTGACCTCATTTTCCATAGGGACAGTGTCTCTTTGAGAACTAATCCTTCTTTTATGCCTAAAGTGGTATCTGAGTTTACTTTAAGCCAAGCTATCCATCTCCCTGTTTTTTTTCTCTCTCGGGATAACCTTTTCTTTAGAGAAACCTTAGCGCTTATAAAGTGCTGTGTGGACTGACCTATCATTCCCATTCCTTCCTCCCAAAAGTACTGTACTAGATATATGTTGAAGAAGAGGGAAAAGGAGGAGCCTTTGATCATCCCCCAGCAGACTCCTTCATCAAGGATGCAGTATCTACAGTCTGGAAGCACCTGAATAACCTCTTCTGTAGAGAAACCTTAGCTTTTATGAAGTGCTGTGTGGACTGACCTATCATTCCCATTCCTTCCTCCCAAAAGTACTGTACTAGATATATGTTGAAGAAGAGGGAAAAGGAGGAGCCTTTGATCATCCCCCAGCAGACTCCTTCATAAAGGATGCAGTATCTACAGTCTGGAAGCACCTGAATAATAATTTGGTTTCCAATAAACCAGATGCCCTCTATGAGACCCAAGCTGACTAGAACAAGATTTTGAGTAGTTATTGTTGGACTAAATCCAGTGCCATCTTTTTGGTTCAACATGGGACCTATATACCAAAGCAGTTTGTCACTTTGGTACTAGACCAAAGGGTTTAAAGGCTAAGACCAGGTGGGAAAATAGCATTCCTCTGCATCATGTTTTGGCTCTCTTGCCCAGATTCTAGTCTAGTCCCGTTTTTGTTTCCTCTTCTTAGATTCCAGTCATGCTTAGGCACAAGTGAAAGCTTCCTTCATCACAGAATCTTTGCTGAAGGATTTGATCAAGAATTTCACTTTACTCTTGTTTCTTATTTTCCCATGTTGTCATTTTACTAACTAATCTATTTCCATTTGTTTGCTATTGTGCTTTGTGCTTATTTAAGCTGTTTTCCTTCTGTTCTGTAATCCCTTGAAGATTTGGGTGACAGAAGTACAGAGAGGTAATGAATTTATGAACTACAGGAGAAAGAACTATGTTTACCCATCTGTGTGACTTGCTCCTGCAAGTCCCTCCAGTGAGCTCCCTTGTGATATCTTAGAATTAATGCTTCTAGAGCTGCATACTCTGGATGTGACCATAAACTGGTAGAAAGTCTCACAGATCTCATCTCACGAGACTGTATGTTAGTGACCTGGAGCTGGACACTCTCCAGAGTTGGTTGTTTCTGCCAGTGGAGAGGGTTCAGATGGTAATGAACCTGGCAGCCACCTAGGTGAGGACATGGAGGACAGTCCAAGATTTTCCTGCTTTAATTAGTCTGATGGCTGCCACTGTCTTTGTGGTGCTGTTTGCACCATTGTAAATGTGGGTGTTACAGTGGACTGTGAATTGTCAGTGGCTACAGAGCCACAAAAATCATTAAAAAACCTGCTCATAAATCTTTACTCAGCAACACAGCGAAACAAGTCCAAAGCACTCAGGAACCAGCACAATGATGTGAAAGTGTTTTATTAAAGACTTTTTCGCTCCTCAGAAAAACGGGAGCTTCTTCAGACAAGTTAAAAAAGCGCCAAACCACTTTTTAAATACTAAAGGGCTTAATTACATGATGTCATATCCTTGACAACCAGGATATTCAACAATACCCTTTTAGTATACAAGTAACTAAGTAAAAAGCGCTCAACATAAACTGACATCCCCAATCAATAAAAACATTGATTTTTCACTTTAAAAATCTTCCTGAAAGGAATGACTTTCCTTACATTAAAATACTATAAAAAGTGCTTAAATCATACACACAACCCCTTTTAAAACAGCTAGTGTACCATCTAGATGAATTAAGTAAAATTATCGGTTGTGCCCAAATAACCTATATGTTGTGGGTTGACAACATTGTTCCAAAATGCATTTAACCTAAGTAATACATTTATGGACTTATACACCTCTATACCACACCAGGAAGCTGTGGAATGGGTTGAACTTATGTTAGTCGATCTAGGAGCTCCTAAAGATGAGATTGATTTGGCCACCCTCCTTTTAGACATTATCCTATCGTCTAACTTTTTCATCTTTAATAACCGTCATTACTTGCAGAAAAGGGGTATTACCATGGGCTCTCCATGTGGAGGCAGTGTGGCAAATTTGGTGGTCGCCTACTGGGAAAAGACATTTTTGTTTAAGAACTCCCAGTTTAAAGAGGCCACCAAATTCTACACCCGTTTTTTAGACGATATTTTCATTCTCATCCAAGGGAATTCTGAGACTGCAATTAACCTGATGGGGAACATGCATGAATCATGTACTTTTTTAACATTTACCCATCACTTTTCAGTTACCGAGATTGACTATTTGGATGTCAAACTTGTTAAAGACTTCCATAACAATCGAATTCTTTCTAGTATTTTCAGGAAGCACACGTATTGCAATGCCTTTTTACACTTCTCCAGCAACCACCCTTGGAAACAAAAAAAGTCCATTGTTAAAGGGCAATTAGTTAGGGCTACACGTATGTGTAATACCCTAAAGGCCTTTGAAGATGAATGTTCTACGCTTAAGAGCATGTTCTTGAATAGGGGTTACCCTTGTGAACTTCTAGATAGTTTAATTGATGAAGTTTCTTTTAAAAGAGCTTCGGGGTTTTATCAACCACTCCTTCAAGGTACTAAACAATGTACCTCGCTCATTATTGAGCCCTTGAGAATATCCACACATAGTAGCGAACCTGGCCCTTTTCTTCAAGTAACTAGTAGCCCTGATTATGATAAAATTCCTTCAACTCAGGATTTTAAAATCAGCTTTATTATCACACATAATAAACATATTGACAATATGTGCTCCATTATTAAGAAGAACTGGCATTTTATTTTAAATAATGCCTACTTACTTGAAATCTTGGGTCCTTTCCCCTCTTTTGTATTTAGGAGGGGCAAAAACTTAAAAGAATTGTTGCAAACAGGAGATTACTCATATGTGCCATCTAGACAAACTGGGACATTCTCCTGTGGGACTTGCAACTGGTGTAGATTATTAAAAACAGGAAATTCTTTTGTTATAAGAAATTAAAAGTTCTACATCAAACACAAGATCTGTTGTGACACTAGGTCAATAGTTTACATTGCATTTTGCAACTGTTGTCCGGCCTTTTATGTTGGTAAAACGGACCGCAGGTTGCGGGACCGGGTTTACCAACATAATTATGCCATAAAAAACAAAAAAACTGATAATGCCCTTTCGAAGCATGTCTTAGACCATGTTGGGCACAGTTTTTGCTTTATGGGGATCGATTCAGTTAAAGTTGGAATTAGGGGGGGCCCTCAATCACTCTTACTTGAAATTAAAGAGTTAGAATGGCAATTGCTTTTAAATGCCTTTTCCCCCCCGGGACTGAACGAAGCCTGTAACATTTCTGTTATTTTAAAATACAAAAGTTACTTAAGGAATTAAACTTGTATATTATTTCTTCTTAATAATTACATTAGGAGCGATCTGCATTTTAGTTTTGGCTGAGCTTTAAACGACTTTGTATATATTAGTTTTCTTTAAATGTATTACTTAGGTTAAATGCATTTTGGAACAATGTTGTCAACCCACAACATATAGGTTATTTGGGCACAACCGATAATTTTACTTAATTCATCTAGATGGTACACTAGCTGTTTTAAAAGGGGTTGTGTGTATGATTTAAGCACTTTTTATAGTATTTTAATGTAAGGAAAGTCATTCCTTTCAGGAAGATTTTTAAAGTGAAAAATCGATGTTTTTATTGATTGGGGATGTCAGTTTATGTTGAGCGCTTTTTACTTAGTTACTTGTATACTAAAAGGGTATTGTTGAATATCCTGGTTGTCAAGGATATGACATCATGTAATTAAGCCCTTTAGTATTTAAAAAGTGGTTTGGCGCTTTTTTAACTTGTCTGAAGAAGCTCCCGTTTTTCTGAGGAGCGAAAACGTCTTTAATAAAACACGTTCACATCATTGTGCTGGTTCCTGAGTGCTTTGGACTTGTTTCGCTGTGTTGCTGAATTGTTTAGTTTCTGTTTGCCTTCTCCAATAAATCTTTACTCAGTAATTGCTGTTGCTGAGCTCTGGAATAGTGAACAATTCTCATCAATCTCAGAGTGGGCCTACCATTCCTGCAGCTCAGTGCATCACATATTTTGATGATGGATGTACACTGGTGGGATGAGGAGCTCACCCTGGCTCCTGCATGGTTCAGGGGAAGTAGCAGCCTTCCAGTAAAGGGACTTCACATCAGTGAGATAGAGCTGCATGCAGTTCACCTTGCTGTAAAGTCCAGGAAGCTGTTTCTTGGGCCTTTCCTGATTTAGTCCAACAACCAGTCTGTTGTGTGGTGCTTAAAAAAGCAAAGAAGCATTTGGTTGTTTGCCCAAAAGAGAGGCAAACGTGTTTAGTTGTGAGCCAAATACAGGAACATCCTCCTCTCAGCATTTCATATTCCTAGCACAGTGAATGTGCTGGCAAACTGCTTGAGCTGCTAATTGCTTCCTTTTTGGGAGTTGCATGTCTGGTTCCTTGCCAAGTTTGGATTTTCAAGAAGTGGGAGCACTGAAAAGATTAGCCTATTTGCAGTTCTGGTCTTCATCAACTTGGTGTATCAGAGTTAGAGAGCTCATAGCAGATGCCTGATCCCCCCCCCTTCTAGTGACAAAGGAGAGTCCTGTATGTTTTCCTTTGTTTTATTTTGATTTCATGCTTCGCTGCATAATCCTAAAAAGAAGGAGCACATGTAATTCTTTTCAAACCCTGATGGTACATATTGGGGTAGTTTCAAGCTCTAAGGTTTTTGGTGATGCAAAAAACACACTTGGGTAATAGCCAATGAGTATTCCCACTGATGTAGTGACATCTAGCTATACCACATGGCCTGGGCCTTGCAATAGACCCTCTGATCCTTCTGAAACTTTCATCTGGAGAGCCAGGAGTGATTGGCCTGCCAGGAAGCCTTTGACCTTGCAAACGTTCTCTGTTTGCAATGGGATTATGTCTGTTACTGCCACTTTCATTTAGCTCACATTTTAGTTTGACCTAGCACAACTAGGAAGCCCTTCCACCTGGCAAACATTCTCTGCCAAGTAAAAACTATTCCCTGTTTGGATGGTATTTTGTTACTGCTGTATTAGGTCAAGTTTGATCCTGACCGAACACGGGTGTATATCAGAAGTCTGAACGCCGCAACATCAAACTGGGAAGTTCAAAGTCTGAAAATAACGAAGCCACGAACATCGAATTATTTGCTAGGGAAAGAATTCGGTGGGCCAGTTCCGCGGCTTTGCTATTTCCTCCACTGTGGTGCGATCTCAGAGTTGGTATATTTAAGTAGAGGGGTGAAGCCCCCCACATTAGAAACAGTATTTAGTGTTCATGTGTTTCCGTGTTTTGTACTGGAACAGCAATTTTTTTCCCTGGGAAAAAAAACGCTGTTCTGAGTATTCAGAGTATTCAGTTTTCGAACTTTTGGGTTCGATGTTTACATAGTCGAAGTTTTGACACTTCGACTATGTGATATAGACCCCCTAACACAGCTGTGTGATGTGGGTCTCAAACTGTTCCACTGTCAGGGTGCATAATCTCAGCTCTTACGTCTTCATTTGTAGCCTTGTGGAGATCAGGATTACGAACCTACTCTAAATGTCAAGGAGCTCCTTAAATGAGTTGTGCATCTTCATTTCTTCTCTGAAATTTGAACTTCATAATTGACAAGCTTTTCATTTCCAGTTCCCACTGAACCAGCTAGTCTGAAAGTTCATCTTCTGAAAATTATTTGTAGTGGCCATTTCAGCTCCTCACAGGTTTTCTGAGCCTCAGGCCATTATGTGTAGGGACGTGTAGCTGGTCTTTCACAAGGATCGAGTGCTGCATCTGAACATCTCACATTTCCTCCTGAAAAATGTACTGGAATTGACCGTAAACCAGTCTGTTCATCTCCTGGTTTTCTTTTTTCCTTTTTGGAAGCTGAAACTTGGAAAGACAGAGCCCTTTTTATTGTAGGTGTACCAGCAGCTCAGGTTTCTCCAAAAGAGTTGCATGTGTTTAGGAAGCTGGAACAGGTGTTCATCTCTTTTGCTGTACAAAGGAACTGGCCTTTGTTAATCAGACATTTTGCAAGTGGATTGGTAACTGCATTTTCTTTTGCATTTAGACAGCAAATGCTCCTTTGTACAATGCTTCCTAAAAGGGCCAGTTCACCAGAGATTTGGCTACTTCCATGTTTCCAGTGTTTGCTTCAAAAATTTCTGAGTTGCAGATACTTTTGTGTCACAGACAACTGGCTATCAGTTCACACCTTCACCAGGTATCATTGTTAGGACTGTAACACCAGGAGATGGGGGACCCCCTTTGGTACCTTGAAACTTTGAGTTATCCTTATGAGCCTCCCCTCTTGGCTGTCCTCTCTCTCATTGCCCTTTGGAATTTTACTAGGGATTCCTCACAGTCATTGATGCTACTATGGAGGCTCCTTGATATTATGTCTAAGAGAGAGATTATATGAGTATCTGTTGATCTAAGAGAATATTGTATTCATGGGGGTCATAAACACCTCCCCATTGTTCCCCTTTCATGTTTATTTCTTGTTCTTGACCCACTGTCTTTCCCTGCTACTGACCTGCACCCTTCAAAACAAAAACCCAAAGACAAAGTAAAGCTGTAACTTGTAAAATAAAACCAACAAAGAAAAAAACAGTCACAGCAACGTACCGATAAACAGATTTAATATGCAAAGCTTTCAGGTAACACAGACCCTTCCTCAGTGCTAACATTAATAAAAAAAATAGTCATAGTTAAATAGTAACTACAATAACACACACAGCCAATAAAAACACATATTCAGTTAATTAAAACGTTCAAGCGGTATTCAAAGGTATAACACAGATTATTTTAAAATTGCCTATTTTGACTTAAGTACGGGTTTTTAATGTAAGTTTGATTTATACCAGGTAAATTATCAGCCTGAAGCTGTAAAATCAGCTAAAGGCTTGGTTAATATACACTTCACTGTCAGAATCATGTTCAGTAATTCTGTCCTTTAGGACTCATACTGACTTCCCAACATAAAAACTAGGGCATACTTTACATGTAGCAAGATATACAACAAAACTAGTGTTACAAGTTGCAATTCATTTAAAAGTATAAATCTTATTAGTTAAAGGATGTAAAAAAGTTGAATTCTGTCTGTGTTTCCTTGAGCTAAGCATGTTCATGAGGCTGGTTATTCACATACATTTACTTTTAGAGTTATAGATATCTTAGATAGAACTATTAGGAGAGTTGCTATAAATAATAAACTTGAAGTTAAGGAATATAAATGGATTATACAGCTTCAGGCTGACCATTTACCTGTTATAAATCAAACTGTTAACAGACAATTTTAAAATAATGTGTTATACCTTTAAATACTGCTTGAATGTTTTAATTAATTGAATGTAATTTTTTTTATTGGCTATGTGTGTTATTGTAGTTACTATTTGTGTGATTTTTTTAATTTTTTTTTTATTAATGTTAGCACTGAGGAAGGGTCTGTGTTACCTGAAAGCTTTGCATATTAAAACTGTTTATTGGTACGTTGCTGTGACTGTTTTTTTTTCTTTGTTGATGCCACCCTTCACCCATGAACCCTATTCATTCCCCCTTCTTTGTACTGGTGAAATCCTGCAATAGCTGTTATAACAAGTTGCCTTCTCCCTTCTTCAGGGCAGGAGTGCCTTGTGACCTCTTCATTGTTCTCTCTTCATCCACATTAAAGGTATGTAGTTAAGGATAAGGATTTTAGGTGTGCATTTGTGGGAAATATCTGACTAAGATGGAACATGCATGTGATGTCAAGCACTTCACCTTGCATGTTGAAAAAATCTACTCCTAGCCTTCCCTCACTACTGCAAATAATATTAGCCTGCTTCATGACTTGGAGTATAGCTACCCCCCTCCTTTGGGTGGTTCTTGGTTATGAGCAGAAAACCCCAAACCTTCCTCCCAAAATGAGTGAGTTGACAGCCACACCTTCCAAACCTTTCTCTTCCAGAAGCTCATCCTGTAATCAAACGGGTTATGTTGGTCATAGTCAGGGCTTCATTCCTCTACACAATGGAGCTGCAGCAAGCAGTTTAATGTGTTCCTTATAACTGAAGTATAGAAACATGCAGAACAGATTACCTTTTCCTTGATATCACCGATGTTCTCAGCCAGCCAGTTAATTGTTTTTCATTTGCACTGCTGCTTAAAGCTGAATTAGTTTGTAAACATGCCTAGATATTGATCAGGTACCTCTTTATTAAGTTTCTATTTTAAGAAATATTAACAGGCCATATTCTTATTCCCAAAATAAATTGCCTTGCATTTTGTTTTTGAGTTCAGACCTTTCTCTCTCAGAAACCTCTTTGCATTGTCCAGACAGTCTTGTAATGGTCATTTTGGTTGTTCATCCATTACTGTACCACCTGTTTTAATATCTTTGGCATCTCTAGCTGCCACATACCTTTATTGGCATTCAGATGTGTACTGTATGCTGGGAACTGCAAGACTGCTTACTGGTTTCTGTAGAGCTCCACTGTCCTGTGGCAATGTGATTTCACTGATGCTCGGTTTTGAAAAAGGTGGACCACAAATAACCATACACATAACAGTGTAGGTCAGAAAGTGTGTGCTTTAGGGACACAACACAGATAAGGCAGAGTAATTGGTGAACAGCAAATAACACACTTTTTATGGCTGACATAAAATATCATAAATTTGTAGTGAAATAAACAGATATGTAAATGGCCATTTTGGGTTTATAAAAATCCGAAACTGATAAATTTAGAATATTCATGTCAAATTAGATCTGAATTGTGTATCATAGATCACAGAAGCTAAATCCACCAGTGCTTCTTTGTATATCACTGAGGCTTATATATATATATTTGATCACACCTTCCTGGTCATGGGCAAGAAACACATCAATATAGGTTGCAACCATCACTGATGGATCGGCAAATCTTGCATTTCAGTTTAAACTACGTTGTGTCCAATACCTTTTTAGGGCTTTCTTATATGTCACTCACTTTGTCAGTGTTACATCACCCTTTTTCAGTGGACTATCAATTTCTTTGCAGTAACAGTTCATTAGTTACTCTGCAACCATGTTTAAGATCTTCAACAAACTCACACTAGCAGTGGCTATAGAACATAAAAAAATCAGATAGTGTTCTACAATTCACTGCTTTTGTGGTTAACTGCTGTGAGGTGTTCATTCCAGTTGCAGAAACTGTCAAAAAGATCAGATTATTATGAAAAGTTGTGTATGGCAGAGGTGTGTGGAAACCAAGAAAAGGCACAGTTGGGAATGTTTATGAAAGACTTAATCACACCAAGGTTAGTGGAAGATGAGGCTTGGCCATTATTAGTGAAGCTAGGAGGAGATGAGGTAAGAACGGTGAGATGTAATGAAGCAAAAGGGATGTCTCCAGGGACAGACGATATTCCTGTGGACATTGGGAGGGGAGAAAGTGATAAAGATCTGGAAGGTTTTGTTTAACAGTGTTTAAAAAAATAAGGTGGTGGTGGGGTACCAGCATCTTGGAAGAAAGCTATGGGTGGCTATATTACCCACAGAGGGTAAAGGTCCTTCATAGCCATTTTCATATATACCCAATTTTAAACCATGGTTATAAAGTATTTGTTTATTCTAAGAAAACTGCAAAATTATTGCCAAAAGTGATAGCTGTGGATCATTGTGGCTCTCTGGAGGAGAGGCAGTCATTTGACAACATTAATAGAGCAATGATGACAGAGGGGGAATCAGAGTGTAGAGAATACTGCTCATTAAAATGAGTCTTGATGCAGAGAAAACATTTGATAGAGTTAGCTGGGATTTTGAGTAGATCCGTGGCAACCTTTGCATTCCTGATATGTCACTAGGGTTTCTTAGCAGGATACGTGAAGGGATGGGGGCAAGAATTAAGGTGGGAAGGTTCATCTCTGACAAAACTGTTTGAACAGAGGAACCAGACAGGATTGTCCTCTTTCCCCTTTATTTACCTGATAAAGAAAATAAGGGATTCACAAACTGAAGGATATAACTGGTACGCTAATCAAGAAAAGTTGGCTTTATTTGTAGATGATATTATTTTTTACTTGTTAATCCAGAAAAGTACATTTTGGTGTTGTGGAACATTGTGAGACAGTTTCAAGTTTTTTTCTCAGGATATAAAATTACTGAAACTAAAACAAAGGCTATATAGGTAAACTGTGTACCCACAAATTCATTGGTTAAACAATACCCAGTATTTAGTCATATAGTTTGAAATGTGTTCTGTTTTGGCAACTAAGGATATGTGGAAAGAGATTAAACAGAAGATAATCCAGAAACTGAAAACTGGAAGTTGATTATAGGTATGGATAGTAAGATACAGTGAAAAATGTTTTTTCTCTTTAGTTTTATATACAGGTTATGCATAACTTTATCAACCAGAAGAGAAGTTGTGGGTGATAGTTAAAGAGTTGAAAAAATTTATTTGAAAGGGGAAGAAGACCGGACTTAAGTGGGAATCTTTCCAAAGAACAAGGTAGTTTGCAATTAACTGATTTGAATGGATAATTTGGAGCTGTACAGTAAAGGCTCATATGCATAACACAAGCATAAGAGTATAAATCAGTGTGAAGGTGGAAGTTGATGAAGGGGGGGGGTCAAGGAATAAGAAGAGAGTAGGATTTTAGAAACAGATCCCAAACGAGTATAACAACCATGCAGAATATTATATTCATAAAGTAACAGAAAGTATTCTAAGAACTAAACCAACAGAAGTAAGGAGATTTTTGCAATAGTGATGACTGCAAGTAGGGATACAGAGAAACAGCAAGATAGGGCTCAAATTTACTAGAGAAAATTGTTAAAGGAGCCAAAATATTCGGAGCAAATCACTAGAGAGGGAAAGGTAATAGAGTGGGATGAGACCCAGCAGAAGTTTGGAATGCAGGCTCGAGACTGCTTTCCCTACCAGGGATTGGTATCAGAGTAAAGGCAAGGAGAAAGGGATGGGGAATGCTAAAAGAAAAAAAAACAGCAGCTCTGGCAGGTTTTTAGGCAAGTCTAGAACAGAAGCTGCTGCTAGAGGGATAAGTGTTAGGGCATGTGCAATATTGCATGAAATCAATAACAATCAGTCGGAGCAGGTTGGAAGAGATTAGGATGCGAGAATGGGAGGACGTCATATAGCTCACAAGTGTGCAACAAAGTCCAAAAGGTTTAAGAATTTTACTTGGAATTGTTTGCAATAGGTATTTTTAATACCCCAAGAAGACTTCAAAGAGATTTTCCTCATGTAGATCACAAATGCTGGAGGTGTAATGGGGAAGAGGAAAGTAACTGAGAACATGTTTTTTGGGGGTGTAAAGAGTTGGCAGATTTTAAAATTTCCCTACTGAGTAACCTGTCAGAACTGTTGGGAGAACAAGTGGCTGTAACTAACAGTATTGCTTAGGTATAGTAAGGCCTTACTACGTTTAATGGTACTGGCTGCCAAAAAAAATTCTAGAAAATGGAATTACTAAATGTTGTAAAAGAAGTATAAAACAGCCAGAGGTGGGATCTTTAGAAAAGGGAAAGAGCAGATTACATAGAAACAAATGGAATTTGTGTGCACATTAGATGTGAAATAATTTTCAGGAAGTGGAGTGAGGTTTAAGAGAAGGAAGAAATTGTTTATGTAATGCTGGAATGAATGATTATTAAAACAAATGAACACATAATGCATAATGCTTGAAAATGCAAAATGTTAATGTGGTTTGTTTTCTATTAATTTTTATAAGAAAGTTTAAAATGGCTTGGGTAAGTGCAGGAAAGCAGAAGATGATTTGATGATGAAGATTTGTGAGAGATTGGGAGAAGGCAAGAGGAAATGAGGACGTCCAGCAAAGACATGGATTGTTTGTGTGAGAGAAGAACTGCGACAGTCAGGCATGACTATCAAAAAGGGTAGGAGAGTGTCACTGAATGAAGAGAGTGTTGGCAGTTGATACAACACCCCAGCCCCATGTAAAAAATGGAGAAAAAAGGGTGTTGATGAGATGCATTTAGGTATTACATCTTAAAACATTTAAGTTAATATTATTCAGGCACTTCAGAATCCTAACACAGTGGCGTGGGATTTTAAAAGTGTGAATTATGTTTTACTGGGAGACTCGGCCTAATACTAAAGCTCGAGAGCTTCCACTGGCTCGAGGGCATACCCTATCCCATGATGCCTGGCGAGAGTTCCCCAGATCTTGTTTGCAACTACTAAAGAATATAATTTATCAAAAACATAAAGGTGGTCATGCTATTCCTTAGCCCATGCATCATGAAGCGAGAAGAGAATCAGAAAAAACTCATGACCAATTCCAGAAACTTTCCTCTCGATCCTCCAGGTAAGGGGAAGGAGGGTGGGATGCAAGAATGAAGGCGAGATTATGGACAACAAACATGGAACGTTATGGTGAGTACATAACTTCTTTATATTATGTTGTCCCATTTCACTTTCATTCTTGATGGTTGGGCAACGTTCCCAGCACCTTCTTTCTTGGCTGGCTCAAGGGAATAAACTCTTCAGAACAGTGGAACCAAAGAAAGCCCAGTTCTGGGAGGCCAGGTCTGCTTTGTAATGAGTGATAAAGGTATGAGGATTAACTGATGTGGCTGCAGCACAGATTGAATCCAGTGGAAGTTTGGCCTGAAAGGTGGTGGAGGTCGACATAGCTCTAGTCGAATGGCCTCGAATTCTCCCTGGTAGTTGCTTTTGCTGAGAGGTATATACATAAGAAATGGTATCTGTAAGCCATTTAGATAAAGTGACCCTTGAAACTGGAGCTCCTTTCTTGTTATCCGAGAAGGAAACAAATAATTGATCAGATTTTCTAAACTCCTTTGTCCTATGTAAATAGAAACATAACTGTCTATGGACATCCAAGTGGTGGAGCTTATACTCTGCCTTGTTGCTATAGTTGGGAAAAAAGACAAGTAAATCAATAGATTGATTTAAGTTGGACTCAGAGCATACTTTGGGCAGAAAAGAAGGATTTGCTCTCAGAGTGACTTTGTCTTTGTGAAAAACCAAATAGGGAGGACGAATAGTCAGAGCTTGAAGTTATGAAACCCTCCTGGCTGAAGTAATGGCTGTTAAGAAAATTGTCTTCCATGTTAGAAATTTTCGTGGGCAAAGACGAAGCTGGTTCAAATGGAGGGATATTTAACTTAGCAAGTACCAAATTTAGATCCCAATGTGGTGGCGGCTCTCTTATTGGGAGTCTTAATAAGAATGTACCCCCTCAGAAAGGCTTTGCATAATCTGTGAGAAATAATGTTGGATCCCTTGTCTCCTATGTGGAAGTTTCAAATTTCAGCAAGGTGTACTTGTACAGTGGCTGCAGCTGCACCTTGATTGAAAATTTCTGCTTAAAATTCAAGAATTGAATAAATAGGGGCTGTAAAGGGATCTAGATGATTTTTGGAAGCCCAGCAAGAAAACCTTTTCCATTTGTTAGCAATGCTCTGTTCTGAACCCAGCTGTCAAGAATGAAGGCGAAATGGGACAACATATCAACTATTATATCAAGTAACAAACAGCTCAGCCATAAAGAAAGTACCTTCTGACTGCAGAAAGAAAGCAGAAAATAACAGCTAGAGAAGCTGGATGAGTATAACTGAAAAGGCAAGTGATCCAACAACCTGGGTCTTACCTAAGGTAATACTCAAGAAGCATGAAGAAGTGAGAATGTCACAAGATGGTAGTACACAAAGCAAAACAGAGACAGAGCGCTTTGGCATCAGTTGCACATAACATAAGTGAAGTAAGTGGAAAAAGGGCTTTTAGTAAGCTGGGCTCAAGATCAGGGAATCATCAACTTAAGCGACACCAAGAAATAAAAAGCACTGCTACCATTTCTGCATACATGGAAATGACAAGAAAAAAAATGAAGTATGAGCTGTGCATGAGGGATACTCCCACATGCAGTAGTAGCAGGTGTCAAAAGGATAAGGATTGCCAGTGGAAGATCTCGAGCTTTAGTATTAGGCAGAGTCAGAACCGATACTCTGTTCCAAACCCAGCCGTCAAGAATGAAGGTGAGATTATGGACAACAAACATGGAACATTATGGTGAGTACATAACTTCTTTTTTCACTTCCCAGGACCCTCAAGCAAGTTTTTGTTTTTTGTTTAACATACTGTAATTCACTTGCTGGTTGTTATGTAAATATTATCTCTAGAGACCTAGATATGGGAATAGCACAAAAGACTTGACCCTAACAAATCAGGCACGTAGAAAATTTGATTTATTTATAAATCTCTATGAAAAACATTTCACGGGGAAAGGTAGTTACAGGCATGTATTATTGTACTTGCTTTATGTAACTTGGGTCTTAGGTTACTGTAAATGTCTCTTGTTAAGTTAAGACACCTTTGAACATAACATCATCCTCTGTGGGTTCATTATCTTTACTATTACCTCTAGCATTTAATTGTCATTCTTGTATATTGTGTATACTCCTTGTGTTCTTTCATTTTAATTTTGTCACTCGTTTGTTGTCTTTTGATGTATTCTGTACATATGAACATATATTATGTGTGTATTTTCTCTCCCTCTGGGCCTGTCAAACATCTTGTCTCTGTAATGTGGCTTTTCATTGTTGTTACTTTTGCAGACAGTGTTGAATGGTTTTGTTTCTTGGACTTTGCATATATTTCTGTTTGGTGAATTGTGGCCTCTTTGCAGGTGTTGTCCAGAGTACAGACTTTCTCTGTTGTTGCTCTGTATTTTCCACTGCATTCATGCACATCATTTGATTGTTAATCATTCCTGTTTCTTCATATGCTTCATAGAAGTTGCAAGGCAATATAGTCTCGCAACCATTAACAGTTTGCCAATACCCATGCTTAAAATGTATCTCCTTTCTCAAGGAGGGCTAGGCAAGTCAGTCCCAGGCTAAATTTTTGGGTACACATTTATCGCAACAATTAACAGTTTGCTAATACCCATGCTTAAACTGTATCTCCTTTTTCAAGCAGGCCTAGGCCAGTCAGCCCCAGGCTAAATGTGTGGGTATACATTCAGTCATCCAGATTCTTTTTGAAGTAGAATGATGTGTCACACTGCAGGAGAAATTTATTCAGAGATGGGGGAGGTGCTGCATAATGAATCTCATCTCCATCATACACATCTTTCTCTTTTTCTACATTGCTTTTTGTTTTGTATTAAATTTCTCGGTTTTCTTGCCTGCATATGAGAAATGTTGATTGGCCTTTCCAAAGTATAGAATTTTCTACAGCTTCTTAACTGGCTCCTTCTGATCTGAATATCTGTAGTGTTTACCGTTTTTATGTTCTACAGTTCACAGTTTCATGCCAGAGCTCTGAAACTGATATAATATGTGTGCGGTCTCCTCCTTTTCTTGTATAGCACTTCTGAATTTATATATTTCACATTATGTGTTGCTCTTAGGATGAAATAGACTGTATAACTGTTCTTTTACATATTTTAACGTTTTCTCTTAATTGGCATAACTGGTAAAAGCACATGGTAGGGGCACAGCCCAGATGGGGAGAATGAGAGAGGTGCCATATTTTATTTCAGTGAGTCATGTGACAGCTACACAATGAACAGACTGGTGTATACAGCAGTTCTCCAGCATGAGCTGCTTGGAAACATTACTATTGCAGCATAGTGTATGAATGTTGCAGATGTGTTACTTGTTGACTAAGGCTATGCTGAAAATCTACTGTTTAAGTCGACAGTTTGCATAATCTAAGTATGAATTTCTAAAATTAGATTTACTTTTTATTCCAGGCCAAATAATCTTGCCTTTTTTTTTCTTTTAAATTTCAGGGCTACAACAAAGCAGTGGATTGGTGGGCATTAGGAGTATTAATCTATGAAATGGCAGCTGGCTATCCTCCATTTTTTGCAGATCAGCCTATTCAGATCTATGAAAAAATTGTTACAGGAAAGGTAAAAATTAAATTGCCTTGTACAATTTTTGTTTAATAAATTAATTTTACATGGTTCATGCCACATGTATTTTTACAGTTTTTATTTGCTAGGTAAACATACCTCTCAGCTGTCCAGATTTTTGCCTCATATTTTTAGACTGTTCCGCATAAAATGTGTGGTTTTCTAGCAAATCACTGGGATAATCAGAGGACTGAAGTAACTAAATAATGGCATACATTTGAGTTTCAGACGTCATATCACGTAGAAAATGGATTCTAATACAAAACCTGTCATTCTAAAAACTCTGAGTTTATATGAACATACTTGAAATCTGTTCCTATTTTTGGGCCTTTGCGCGCCCCCCCCCATTATGTCAGGCTTTTTCCAGATTTCTTGTGCTCAGAGGCTAAAAGGTATGTAGGTAAATGACAGCAGTGATTACAACAATAACAGTAGTACTCTATTTGCTGTGCAGTATTTGGTCCTGTCACACAATTTTATAAAAAAGTCCCAGTTGTAGTTAGTTTGTGGTTATAGTCACCCAACAGTACTGAACTCTCCACATTAACCATTCTGAATCACCTCACTTAAAAGCAGATAAAAGTAAAAATATAAACTTTCTTATGAAAAAAAAAATTTAAGCAGTACTAACTATAACATAAAAAAATAAAGCGTTATGATGATATAATCCCCTATCTATGTCAAACAGTGCTCCTCATTAGCACTCTACAAGAAAAATCTTGATGATTGGATGGGAAATGGGAAATTCACCCCGGGGATCACTTCTGTGGCTCTGCTCGATGGGGGCACAGGAAAATAATTTTCTTGGGTGGCAAAAGCCAGGGTACATTTTTTGGCTAGGCTTGTATGGGCCCTAGGGCCGATAGCCTAGTACCTACCTATGAACCTATGTTATGTACCGAAGGAAGGTGAATATTCTTTTAATTCATACATACAGTTGAAACACTTGGTAAGTGCTAAAAACTATCTATCGAAATATATTTTTCCAGCCTCAAAACGAAGTATGAAGGGCTTTAAAACAAAGGAATGTAACTGGGTACTGTGAGTGAAATTTGTTCCATATGTGCAGAACATAAGTTGGATGTCCTGAATGTCTGATTCTTGAAGATGCTAAGAGTGGAGAAAAAGAAAGGATCATAGCATTAGAAGGGGAAGAATAATTAGCAAAGAGATAAGTGGACAGATTCCAGAGTATGAAAAATGGGCCTAATAAGAGAGATGGAAAGGGTGAAAGTAGACTGAGCATATGAGGCATTCCTCTCAGGATTCCCAACAATCTGTAAGAAGCTGTAAAAAGGAATTCTTGTTAGGTTATTTTCTATATCCATTTGGTCTGCTAAGATGACAGGATTATGCAGTTGCAAAGTTGGTATCACACCCAGTGGGAGTGAGGGAAGATCCAAGTGTAAGCTGAAGTACAATTGTGTACACTTACCATAAATGTAGATGTTCGAGTGTATTCACTGTTGCAGTCATTACATTCGGGTAATCCTGCTGGCAGATTGCCCTCAATCGGCCTGAATTCCAAAGTCTTTGGCCCTGCGTCGGTTGCTGTCACCCTTTCCCTGACGTCAGGTCATCAGGGGTATAAAAGATGCAGCCGACGCCATTTTCTTCAGTTTTTCTTGCCCCAGATGTCAGGTGCCCCCAAAAGGGTAGGCTAGGTATATATATATATATATATATATATATATATATATATATATATATATATATATATAAAACATACATGCACCAAAATAAACTTTACCTTCATCTACAAGCAAATACACCACATAGGTTGTATAGATCAGAGAAGTAAAGATAAGTTCCAGCAGAAATAGGGGGGGTGGTGGGTGGGTAACCTGGACTGCAACAGTGAATACACTCGAACATCTACATTTATGGTAAGTGTACACAACTGTACTATGTTCTTTGTGTTTCACTGTTGCAGTCATTACATTTGGGTAGAGTCCCAAAGCTATGGTTGGGGGGCTGGAGCTAAACAATATTAGGAGCGGCTATGAGGCCCTGCAGAACTGCAGTGGCAAAGCCTGCTCTGGATTTAGAGTAAAGTGGCATATTGTAATGCTTTGTAAAGGTGTGCACTGAACTCCAAGTAGCAGCCTCTAAAATGTCTTTGGTTGGTACTCCCCTGAGAAGGGCTGCCGAAGTGGCTGCCGCTCTGGTTGAATGTGCCCTAATGCCCTTAGGCACTGGCTTGCCATGCTTAGAGTAGCAGAAACGAATGCAGTAACCTATCCACTTTGGAATAGTCTGCTTGGAGATGGCCTTTCCTTGTGATCCTGCAGCATATGCCAGTAGTAATTGTTCTGTCTTTCTGAAAACATTAGTTTTGTCCAAATAGAATCTAAGTTGTCTGTGTACGTCCAAAGAATGCAGAATTTTCTCCCCCTTGTTCTGTGGATTTGGATAAAAAGTTGGCAAATGAATAGTTTGGTTAAGGGCTACACTGGACACCACCTTAGGCATAAATGTAGGGTTTGTCCTCAGAGAGACCCTGTCTGGATAAAAAAATGATAAAAGGTTCCACAGCCATGAGAGCCTGTAGCTCTGACACTGTTCTTGCAGAAGTTATTGCTAGGAGCAGAGCTGTTTTCCAAGATAAGAACTTTATATCCGCAGAAGCAGCTGGCTCAAAAGGAGGTAGGTTGAGTTTTTCCAATACATAATTGAGGTCCCATGCAGGCATTGGCGGTCTCCTTGGAGGCCTTAAATTTTTGGCTCCTCGGAGATACTGTTTTAATAAAGGATGAGAAAAGAGTGGTGGCTCTGTATTGTAATGAGCCAAAATGGCAGAGGCATGAATTTTAATTGATGAAAAAGATAGGCCTTTGTCCAGCATCCCAGTTAAGTAGTGCAAAATCTGAGGAATATTTGGTACAGCTGTGTCAGTTCCTTGAGCTTGGTTCCAAGCACAAAATCTCTTCCATTTCCCAGCATAGGAATTTCTAGTACTAGGCCTTCTGGCTTCCAAAATGACATCCATCACAGCTGTACTGAGAGGTGTGCTTTGTATGACTACATTATCCACCATGCTGCCAGGTTTAGACTCCTGAGTTGGCTGTGCAGAATCTGATTATTTTGTTGGGACAGTAGGTGAGGTATTTGAGGTAAGGTCCAGGCTGGGCATTGAGAAAAGTTCCTTAAGATGGGATACCAGTACTGGTGGGGCCAGTCTGGGGCAATCAGAATCATTTTTGGTTTCTCCTGTCTCACCTTTGGGAGTACCTTGGGGAGGAGAGGCAGTGGAGGAAAGGCATATACTGATAGGTTTTTCCATTTGAAAGATAAGGCATCCACTTTCCATGCTTGTCTGTGATAAGTCCTTGTGCAGAATATTTTTTGTTGATAGTTGTGAGGGGAGACAAATAGATCTATGTCCGGGTGTCCCCATTTCTTTGTTATCATGCAGAGGACTTGTGGATTCAGGTGCCACTCGTGGGGATCCATGAGGTTTCTGCTTAGTTCGTCTGCCAGAGTATTGTCCTTTCCTAGCAGGAATTGTGCTTGCAGATGAACTTGGTAAGTCAATGCTGTGTCCCATAAAGCCATGGCTAGTCTGCAAAGGGGGTAAGAATGTGTGCCCCCCTGCTTGTTTATATACCACATGACCTTGGTGTTGTCTGTCTTTATCAGTAGTTGTCCCGGATGAATTAGGTCCTTGAAGGCTGTCAGGGCATTTTTAACAGCTAGCATCTCTTTTTGATTGATACGTAGATGCATTTGAGGACCAGGTGCCCTGAATGCCTCTTCCTGCCATGTGGGCCCCCCAGGCATAATCTGATGCATCCGTTGTTAGGTTCTGCCTGGCTGGGGGATGTGAGAATGGCTGTCTCTTGTTTTGGTGACAAGCCTTTGCCCACCATCGAAACTCCTGTTGCAGGCAGGGAATGAGAGTAATCATTGTTTCCAGGCTGTGGCAATGTTGTGTCCAGACACTTTTTAGGTACCATTGAAGTTTCCTTATATGCAATCTTGCATATGGAATAAGTAGGATGCAGGATGCCATGAAGCCCAAAGCCTGCAGAATTTTTCTTGCAGATAACTGGGCCTTTGTTGCCATTTCCTTGAAATAGGTAGTCAGTTGCCTTTGTTTGTCTGGCGTGAGATAAGCCATCTGGGCAGTTGTATTTAAGCTTGCACCCAGGAATATTATCTCTTGAGAGGCTACTAGTTTTGATTTCTTTTCGTTGACTGTGTACCCTAGGCATGTTAAAAGTCTTTTCACAAACGCCAGATGCTGTAGGTAGAATGTCCTTGTTCTCTGCTTGAATGAGGCAGTCGTCCAAGTAAGGATATATTTGTATTCCTCTTTGTCTGCAGAAAGCAATTACTGGTGCCAGGCACTTTGTGAAGACCCTGGGTGCAGTAGATAAGCCAAAGGGCAGTGCAGAGAATTGGTAATGCTTTGAACCAGCCTTGAATCTGAGGTATCTTCTGCATGATTGTCTGATTGGGACATGCAGGTATGCCTCTTTTAGGTCTAAAGTGACCAGCCAAGCCTTTCAGCCCAGCATGGGCAGAAGCTGCTGTAAGGTCAACATCTTGAATTTTGGTATATCCAGGAAAGTGTTTAGAATAGATAGGTCCAGTATTGGTCTCCATGCTTTGTCCTTTCTGGGTACCAAGAACAGTCTTAAGTAAAATCCGTGTCCGTGCTCATGCTGTGGCACTTGTTGAATAGCCCCCATGTCCATGAGGGATGAGACTTGTTTTTGACCCTCTGCCCATTGATTTTTTTGGCAGGTCTGACCAACCGTGTGCCCTTGGCAGGGTATGGAAGTGAAACGTGTAGCCTTGTTACACTATGTTTAGAACCCATTTGTCCTGGGTTATGATGTGCCAATTTTGAGAAAAAAGTGCTAATTTTCCCCCTAAGGGTGCTGCCAGTAGATAAGTGCTTGGTGCAGGCAGGGGGAAGTCATTGGGACTGCTATCTGTATGGTTGTGATTTGTCTTCTCCACTTTTGGAGGTAGAAACACCCCATTGCTTAGACCTGTACGAACCTTGCGGCTGGGATCTGCCTGTAGGGCGCCTGGATCTGCCCCTTTGAGGTCTCTCTGACACTGGAAATGACCAATTCTTTGTAGGCCAGTGTCTGCTAAACCTAGGTGGCTGTACTTGTAAAAAATCTTTGACCGTTTGCATAGATTTAGCTTTGTCCTCCATTTTCTTTAACACCTCTTCTGCCTTAACACCAAACAAGGAATCATGCTGTAATGGTGCATCTAATAATTTAGCTTTGACATGATCAGGCAGATTTTGTTCCTTTAACCAAGCGTGCCTCCTAATTACAGAACCCGTAACAGCGGCCCTGCAGGAGGCCTCCAGCGAATCAAAACCACATTGCAAAGTATGCTTTTCAACTTGTTCAGCTGCATGCAATAAATCCTGCATTTCTTTGTTATCTGCACATTCAGAATTTACCAACATTTTCTGTTTAAGCAGTGTCATGACATATTGCTGATATTTGAGCATATGAAATTGGCAGTTTAAAGCCCTTATAGCCAAGGTAGCAGATGTGTAAATCTTTTTTCCCCATCTATCCAATGCCCTAGAATCTCTGTCAGAGGG
The DNA here is from genome assembly GCF_019279795.1 of Protopterus annectens. NCBI lineage: Eukaryota > Metazoa > Chordata > Ceratodontiformes > Protopteridae > Protopterus > Protopterus annectens. The sequence continues at coordinate 757,363,084 of NC_056741.1, forward strand.
GTAGGGTTTTTTGCAGTGGAAGCCTTAACCCCTTTGGGACCCTGAGAAATAGTTTCTGGGTCTGCAGCAGGATTTTTGAAAAGGAATTTATGAGAGTCAGGAACCCTGTAGTATCTGTCAGGCTTAACAGGAGCTGGAGGTAAGGAGTCAGGGGTCAGACTAGACTCTGAAAACACATCATCTACATTGTCTAATACAGGTGGAATAGCTAGAGGCCTGTGTTGAGGTAGTAGAAGGAAGTCCCTGAGCCTCTTCTTAGATTCTGAAAAATCTTGGCTCTCTCAGTGGAAATGCTCCCTCATGGTATGCAAGGTTTCCCCAAAGGAATAGTCCTCAGGAGGAGAAGCTGAAGGAATAGATTCTTCAGCATCAGAATCCTCATAGGGGGGAAGAGAAAATTCCTGATCAGAAGAAAAATCAGAGGAAATGGAAACCTGATCTGAAGATTCATAGTCTGTCTCTTGCCTAGGCCTCTTATCAGGAGGGGGATGTGAACCCCTGATCAAGGTAATTAAGTCTTCGGCCATTTTGAGCATCTGTTTTTTGGGCATGGAGGCCAGTCCATGTGGATGGTGAACTTGTTTATTTGCTTTTAAAGGTGCTTTAGTCTTTGCCTTTGAATCTGAAGTCGGTTTAATGTATAATTGTTTAGGTCTGAATACACCCTCAGAAGCCGATGCTTGCTTAGCGGCTCCGGACCCATCTGAGGGAATAGTCTCCGAGGCTCCAATACCTTGAGTTTCCAGCGGCCTGACTGACTCCACGTGGGTGTCGGTAGCGGCCTGCGACTCTAAAGTAGCGTGCGTCAGGGGCTGCAAAAGCGCCTCACTGAGAACCAGTGAACCGGCCACTGGCTTAGGAAGAAGCTTCTTCGTCAGTTTTGCACCTCGGTTGCCTGTCTGTTTCTTTTTCTTTGCACTTTTTGTGAACTCCGGTAGTCTGATAGCTATCCGACGACATTGTATAATTAAATCTGCGCCCAAAATAGCTTAGTGCAAAATCGTACCGACGCTTAATAGTGCATTGGTTAAATCTAGCACAAAACCGACAACTAGAAACGTCGTGGTCAGGGCCTAGGCAAGGAATACAGTAAGAATGAAAGTCCTTATGAGGTATTTGCTTCCCACAAGAAGTACAGTTTTTAACTTTTTCTGACATTGGTCTGGAGCAAGAGAAAAGTTTCCCCAATGGGGTACTTAGCTTTTAATGAAGACTTCGGATCTGAAACTCGAGCATGAAAATTTCAGGAGTCAGCCGTCTGGCACTTGCGAACTGCTTCTGCTTCGGGCACCGCGGCAAGAAAGACTGAAGAAAATGGCGTCGGCTGCATGTTTTATACCCCTGACAACCTGACGTCAGAGAAGGGGCGACAGCAACCGACACAGGACCCAAGACTTTGGAATTCAGGGCAACCTGCCAGCAGGATTACCCAAATGTAATGACTGCAACAGTGAAACACGAAGAACATCCAGCCTGACACTGATACATAGGAAGTAGTGGAGAAATTACTTGATAGAACTGCTAGACTTGAAAGGACATAATGGAGTGGTCAACACTAATCAGTACAGGCTTATGATGGGCAGAGTATGCCAAATGAAGCTTGCCCATTTCTGTCACTAGGTGATTAAGGAGACAGTGGAGCTGAGATTCAGGATCTGAAGTGCACAGAGATGGTAAGGCCTTACTAAGTTTAATGTTACTGACTGCCAGAAAAGCAAGTACTAGAAAATGGAAATCAACATTTTAACTAACTTCATTTGAAGTGCTGAATATTGTAAATAAGATAAAAGAGCTGCAGATGAGATCTTTAGATAAGGGAAGGGTCAAACTAAGTAAAAATAAATGGAAATTGTGAGAGCAGTACAGACAGAGTAGTAGGTGACACTTTTGGCCATAGCCTGGAGTGCCAGTTGGCCTGGCCCCAGGTCTGGGGATGAATTTTTGAGCAGAAGAGAGGTGAGTAGTGGCGTTCCAAAGGAGGTCAATACTGTGGCCTATGCTTTTCATCATGTACCTGTGTGACATTGCAAGGAATGGTTAACAGTTTTCAGTTTATTTGCTGATTTTTTCAGTTTATAGGGTTTTATTGGTTTTATTTGGGCATTTAGGTGCAGCCTAAAGAAAAAAAGGAATAGTAGAAAAAAGGGAATGGGCAGAAAGCCATCATCTGAGTTTCAGTGCTAAGAAATGCAATGTACTACATTTTGACTGTAATTAACTTTAAGTTCTTAGCTGGGGAGCGTAACTTGTATGGCATAGAACCTGAGAGGGATTTGTGCAAAGTAGTCATGCCCAGCATGCCATGCTTTACCTATTAGGTTGCCATTGCAAGAAGTTGGTAAAGGTCAACAAGATCTGGGCTGCATATCCAGTACTGTGTTTTTCTTGCAGGTGGAGTAGTCAGACATAGCTACTTAGCAGGTCCAACTAAAACAATTTTATCAAAGTAGTTTATGTTCAGTTTATTTATTTGATAGCCATGTTGGTGGAGGGGTCCATGGACTCTTTTATACCACAGTGTGATCCAAAAAAGGCAGTACAACTTGCACAAAGTATACAAATACGGTACATATGTAGAACAAATATATAACTGATAAATAGCACATTAGAGTAAGTGTGTAGTAAAAAGAGCAGTTTTATATTTGCACTGCTGCTCGGTGCTGAGAAACCGAAACTATAGTAAACTGCAGTACAGTGCATAAAGCAGAACATTGTGTGGAATCCTGTGTGGTTATATTTAGTCATAGGATAGGCTTATCCAGTTTCTGTTCATGTTCTTGAAGATGGGCTGCTTCTTTTTATGTTTGCTTAATCATGCATATGTACATTTTTAGCTGCTCACTACATTTTGTAGCAGTGTGTTATAACTTAGTCATGCTGTGGTATTCTTCCTCCAAGATCATGGTATCTCTGAGGCAAGCAAAGTAGTACATTTTTTTCCCTTTTTTATTTTTCTTTTACTCATTGCTCTTTCTCTTTAGTAACCTCAAAGTGAAAATAATTTAGTAAATGTATGTAGGAAGTGAGGAGTACAAGGCTATTTGCTCCCTAAAAAAATTATTTTAATGTTATGATGTGTGTTCGTGCAAAGCTGTCTGTTCTTGAATACTGTTGGAATGATGCTTTACATAATTAGAAAATTATTTTATAACCTTGTGTGTTAGTGATTGTGAAATGGATTTTCTTATCAAAACAGTTTAGTCATGCCCAGGATGTTTAACAAACTGACTCATAATAGGAACTACAGAGATACTGAAACTGAAGTAGTAGATTGTTTAGAAGCAACTATAAATTACATGTTAGAATACATAAAACTAAATTATGTTAATTGTTAAATTTTGTACAAAAGAATGAAGCAGACAAAAGCTGACACGTGCCACTAACATTTAAGTATGGAAGAGAGATACTTTTACATGTATATCCAGAAGTAAACCTAGCAAAATCATGTTACTTGCAGGTGACTGAGCCTTACCAGCACCAAGCAGTATTGGGGATTGTACCCTCACATCCTCATAAATAAATGTGCTGGCTGATAGTTTGCACTAACTTGGAGTAAAAATAATACTTGTTGCTGAAAAAATAAGAGTTATTTCTGTGTTAGAGGTAGTGCAACCTTGTGGCTAGCATCTTAAGTTGCAGAATTATGTAGGGGAGATGAAGAACAGTCCACTGCATAAACACCTTTATATTTCAGAGGATGTTATCATAATATATTCATTTGCTATTTTGATTTAAAGCTTTAATTGTGTTTTGTAGACATGCAGTTTGTCTAATTGTTGGATGACTGTCCATCATATAACCGAATTTGTGCACGTGCATTCTTGTTTTCTCTTTGTATAGATGTATACACACATGTATATGAATGTGTGTGTGTGTGTCATATATATATATATATATATATATATATATATATATATATATATATATATATATATATATATATATGTATATATATAGACACACACACACACACACACACACACACACACGTGTGTGTTTTCTTGCACGTGCACACACGTATATATTTACTATGAGTATGTGACACTTTGTCATATACCCGTATAAACAGAACTCAAAAAATAGAGCAAAACTGTTTGATTTTCATTTGACTGAAAAAAAATCAAACTAAACTAAAAGTATCCCTGTGCGCGCACACATACCCCTTGCCAATTTGTATACCATCTCTGAGATCACACTACAGTAGGAAAAGGGCACATTTCTTACTCCCCACCATTTGTGATCTTGCACAGAAAAAAAGGCAACAATGTGCAATCAGCTGATTTTCAGTCAGCTGTACCAGCTTTTTTTCTATGCAATGAATGCACGATCGACCCAACCATCTAAATTGTGTGCGTGTATTCCCATACATACATATATGTACAGTCTTCTTTTTCCTGTATTTCTTGATGAGTAAGTAAAATATGTAAACATTGTCTTTTGAAAGTTAAAGCATTGGTAAGTACCATTTTATCTCACTTTCTATCACCGGACAAGCTTTAGTGGTCTACCTTGAGAAAGCAAGGGCTAAAATCCTCTGAACCACTTCATTTCATTATGAAGAAGATAGTGGGGAAGCAGCAGGCTGTACTGGCTGTCAACCAGCCCATTAGTGTGACCAGTTAAGTGGTTTGTAATCTGTTGAGGGCAAGGAAGAGTAGACTAGGGCTATAAAAGAAGGGACACACATATTTTTTTTGACATAGCATAGGCTATTAAGGGCAGTATTTTAGATTATTTAAAAACATCTCTGGTCAAGTACTCTAAGGCACTTTTGCCTAGTTAATGTTACCTACTAACATGACAGCAAATTAGCTGTAAGGAGGCGAATAGCTGGATTTTACTTTTGTGACTGCTGCACTCCAGAAGATCAGTATGTTAAGCTGGGGAACAAATCTGTACCCCATTACGATATTTAGTGCTAATTTTACCATAGCTGGTCCAGTCATTGAGTTGCTGATGTCATGGGCTATCTTGAGGTTGTCTAATAAGATACCCTGTCAAAGTAGTTTCTGGCTTATACCACAAAAGCTCTAATTGTGAGTAAAATTAACACTTGTGATTTAGGTTCATATGGACTATATTCAGTTACTTTTTTTTCTCTACATTTTACCTCAGTAATAGCATTGCTAATGAAGAATTGTAGTTGAACGCCATAGACGTGGTGGTACAGCGGTAGCTTTGTTGCCTCAAAGCAAGAGTTTCCCCTGTTTGGTTCTCGGCTGGAGTGCCTTCTGTGTGGAGTCTGCATGTCATCCCTGCAGTCAAGTGGCCTCTGAAAGACATGCATGAATGGGCGTGCCTTCACTGAAGGTTGGGCGTCGGGCTGGCAACTCGGCACCATAAAAATCAACTGCCAATCATTAGCGGACCGGAGTTCCACTGTGGCAACCCCTAACAGGGACAAACATTAAAAATGTTATGTTAACACAGTTGTTGATCTAAACTAAACTGGAGTTTAGAACCAGGAGTGAAGGAAATGCTTTTCTGTCCTTTTTAAGCTTTTGGAGATTTGAGGCAGTTGGGCGAGCAAGGAAACGGAGCAAGATATTTCATTAATGGTGAGTGGACGGTATCTTATCTTTTGTACATCTTGGTGAGTCATGCTTGTCTATCTTTATTCTCTGTAGTGGCATTATATGCCTCTTCCTTGGAAGCTTTTTCAAAGAATATGGTTTCCAAATAGTTATGAAGTGGAATTACTGCACTCACTAGCTATTATCTGATATGCAAGTTATTCTGATTTTATGAGTTTACTTAGGTCAGTTGTTTATATAGAAGTGTTCATTGTTTAAGCACTTGGGCCATACACACAGTACTATATTTTTAGGTTAACACCTGTCATATTCTCTTGACCTTTGTTTTGTGATGTGTTATGAGAGCTTATGACACTGTATTTTTACCAGGGAAGGATATATGTCTGCTTATGTGCACATACAGTTTGTGATCTTGAAATGTAATTTTAATGGCCTTACAAGTTAAATGTACCAGCGTTTTAATTACCTTAAGAAAGGCAGATCATAGCTTTTATTTTTACAAGTGCCACCCAGTTTCTGAGCGTTTATGACATGTTGAAGTTATGGTTACTCCATAGCTAGTTTTGCTTCATACCAAGGTAACAGTTGTAGAGGGTTAATCTGTATGATTAGATGATGGGGTACTCCTTTTGTGTTGGAGGATCAAAGAAGGATCTACTGTTTGTAAATGTATATTTAAGGGCAAGAGCTTAGTATCATAAACTTATACATGCCACCTGTTATTAATCAAAAATAATATATAATAATATCAAGGGAATGGTTATTTTTTAAAGAGGGGATTGTCGTTTCAGAAGACTGGAACAAGACTGGAATATGATTACTGTAGGACAGGTGACAGCAGCCCTCTCTCTGTGGGTAAGTAGCTGTTTTGCTAAAATGTTTTTCTTTTTTTAAAAGACAATATTTGAGGAAAAGATGTAGGATTTTTAAATAATTGTTAAGCTTGCCTCAGGACTGCGGGAATCTTTTAAGATGGCACTTGTGCAGTTATTGTAGAATTATGTTATATAAATGACAAGGCCAGGAAACAGATAAGAGGTTAAAATTTTAGAGTAATCTGTTGGAAACCCAAGACTGATTGAGTGATATCCAGCTGTTCAACAAGTAAAGGACCTTGGGGACAAAATTAAGTTGTTGGAATACAAGGTCGATAAAGTGGAAGTAACTTTGACCCACTATAAGAAATTTTAAAAACACTTTGACTAATCAGAAGATACTCATCATACTGATCACTGCTGCACTGACCTTAGCTAATATGGGTTATATCCTGCTAAGAATATAGCAGCTGGCCAAATTGCAAAGCTTCAGGGCACATTCCACACTCTCAAACTGTCAGGCAGCACAAGTTGAGCTGATTAAAAATCAAGTTTGGGAACCAAGCCCTTCAGAGCTTTACTGCCAACAAACTGTGCACTGCTGTAAGTTTACGAGGATCAACGGTCAGCTTGGAGCTGTTCTTTGGGCAGATAAGTTCCATTTTGGGGAAAAAACTTCCATTTTCTAAATATTTTTTGTGTTTTATCACTTTCTTCTCCAGGAAAGTTATTTCAAAGCTAAGAGTTTTGTGTTTTAATGGACTGTCAGGAGACTATTTTGTACTTTTAAATGGGAGCACTCTTTTTTTTCCTGTAATTTTAAAAGTTGTGTAAACTAATTGAAAAAACATTTTTTCTATGGAGAAATTGTGTTTGTTTTACGTTTGGAGGCTGGAGGCTGGCAAAGTATTTAAAGTACTTTTTACATTTTTTTCTTTTAAATTACTTTTAAAGACTTGCAGTTTTTGACAGTATCTGCTGTTTGTCTTCCTTGGGGAAAGGCACCATTTTCGGCTTGACCATGGAGCAAACTACTAGTCCCACAGTTGATCCTTCTTTCAAGCATTAAAAATAAGTTAAGTAAACAGCCTTTGCCACCACTGCAGGTTAGCAAATTGATTCATCCGCAGGTTGTAACTGCTTTGGCCATTTGTTGTACCTCAGACCACTCTTTTACCTCAGATCCCTCTAGCGTAGCACCTGCAACCACTATAGAATCAGAGTTATCAACATCCTTTGCCACTGTTGGGGTTCCCCCAGTAGGAAAGGGAGAGAGGCCCTTGGTGTTAGGAGAGGGATGAGGGAACGTTTTCCTGTTGTGTCAGAATGTTGTGCCCATCCCTGGGAAAGCTGCTTTTGCCATTAGTAACACAGTTGGCTCCATTTTCCTGTCAAAAAGAAACACATTACTAAGCATGTGTCTATTATTCCTCAAATTTCCTTAGACAGGAATAGTTTAAAGGGTCTAGCTCAGGGTTTAATTCAGGCTATTGATCCTTCTTGTAAAGTAGTTTCTGGTAAAAGAAAGACAAATTCTTCCTTCCCTGAAAAGATTCAGGCTTCTGAATCTGAGCAGGAAGATGAAGGGACAGACAGAGTTCTCTCCTCAGATTTCTCATTCAGACTCATATTGGTGGGTTCTCTTTCTCTGAGACTATTGCTACAGTGTGCTAATGTTTTCAGTGGAAGAACACTGAGGTTTCTCAGGCCCTCAGAAAATGAGTTGTTACAGAAGGAATTTTCACAACCTACACCCATTCCTCCTGTTCTGTCTGCTTTAGAAGATGTGTGTTACTGCCTGAAATTTTCCTTATAGTCAGCCAGCTTCCCGTAAAAAGACAGACTGAATGTATAAGGTTCCTCAGTCTTTTAGGTTTTTATACACTATTCCCAAACCTGACCCAGCAGCTGTGTCTTTAGTTGATCCTGTTGCTGCTAAACAGAGAATTCCAATCCTACTCTTTCTGATAAGGGTGGGTGGGAGAATTACTGATGAGTATGGGGGGGTCTATACTTCTGCAGCCATGATTTTCAGAATTTTGAATTGTCATATGTTAGTTTGTTCTGACTAACTGTGAAAGTATGAGGAATATTTTATCTGTAGTCTCTTCTTGTGAGGAAAAATCCACGCCTAATCCAGGGACTCTCTCAAGTTTTTTAGCCTTCCTTCTCCAAATTTTCTAAGGAATTCTCCTCCTTATCCATTTTTTTTACAAAAAGCAGAATAAGCAGTCTCAACAAAATAGAAGCAAACAGATGTTTAAGAAGAAATGGTGTGGGTGGGGTTCAAAAAGAAGCCCCAAACCTACCAAAACCAAGGGCAGTCCAACCATTCTGAATGACTGTTCAAGAGACCTTGTGACCCCCACCCACCCTGCCTCCCTTTTTTCTTCCGTAAAGTCTGAATCTCCATTTTTCTCTATGGCAACAGTTTATTTCAGACAAATGAGTTCTGAAGGTCATTTATCAAGGTTATATATGGCAGTGGGAGTTAATTCCTGCTTTCCAGGTGGTTACCCTCATTCTCCAGATCAGACTCGTTTTGTTTCCACCAGTTCTTCATCACATGCTGTCCCAAGGAGTGATAGAACCAGTTCCTCCTTGTCAAGTGGGGAATGTTTTTTATTCAAGGATGCTCTTAGTGCCAAAAAAAGAAAATACTTGCAGACCAACTCTGAATCTTTCTTTCCTAAACCTGTTTGTGATAGTGCCCCAATTCAAAATGATCAGAATAATGTTCATTCACAACCTGTTACCATGAAACTTGAAAGAGGAAGTAATAGTAACACTAGACTTAAAACATGCATTTGATGTTGTTATTTTCATCATTCCTAAACTAATAAGATCTCTGGTCTGACTCAGCCACATTTCTTTCAGACTCTTGGATCTAACTCTCATACTTCTGCCTTTAACCATAATGCCCAGGATCTCTGTTATTACCTCAGATCTCTTTTGCCTCTCTTACGGTATGGCCATGGATTGTGCTGTCTTAAGCTCTGGGAATAGTTTGTTCACCTGTTTTGTGAGTAAAAGATTAGATTTTTTTCGGCTATGCTAATCTACTTATCCTAGCCTCTCTTTACTCGTTTTCATTAGGTGTTTTTTTTTATTTCCCAGCTGTTGCTATGGTGTATTTCCAGTTACAATTACTGGTACATTTTTGGCTTTTCTCATTGTTAAAAACTTTCTTACCCTGTCAGTGAAAAGCTGACAAGGTGTAAAAAGTGCACTTCCTGTAAGCATAAATTAACCAACTCTGATGCCTACAGGGAGTGCATCTATTGCTTATAGGAGCAGCCCATTTATTAACCCCTTGTCAAATCTTGTGCAGGTTTTAACTTTTGGGCCCTAAGCGATAGATGCAGTAAATTAGTTCTGAAGGTTTTGCTACCTGCTTCTGCTCCTTCCTCTTCACCTTCCTTCCCAGAGGCTCAGACCCCTACCAAGAAGTCTAAATTGGCTTCTGAGCCCAAGGATCATAAGAAGTACTCTCATGTTCAGTCTCAGCCTCTCCACAGGATATGTGCCCATAGAATGGCACACGGCAATGGTGGTCCTGCTACACAAGGGTGGGGCCACAACTGACCCTGGGAACTACCAACCAGTAAGCCTGACCAGTCTGATCTGTAAGGCTATGGAGCGAATCATTATGGAACTCATAAATGGAGAGATTGGGAACCTCCAGTCGCTGGACCCCACACAGTTCGGCTTCGTCAAGGGCAGATCATGCCTCCTGAACCTGGTGGATTTCTTTGAGACAGTTACTCAGGCTATAGGTAAGGGAAAGGAGGTACACACTGCTTACCTTGACCTTGCTAAAGCATTTGACACCATTCCCCATTCAGGTATTATTGATAAGCTCACCAGCCTGGGCATACATCACAAGATGGATCGCAAACTGGCTCTCAGACAGATCCCATAAAGTAAGAGTAGCGGAATCTATGTCCGAATCCAAACCAGTAACGAGTGGTGTGCCTCAGGGCTCTGTCCTGGGGCCCCTCCTGTTTGGCATATACTTCTCAGAAGTACAGGCAAGCACAGAAGGGCTGTGGCTGACTAAGTTTGCGGACGACTGCAAACTGGGTGCTATAATAGAGTATCCGGCCGACATGGAGATCCTCCAGAAGGGCCTAAATGAGACCGATGCATGGTGTCAAAGCCATGGTCTCAAGCTAAATGCAAAAAAATGCGTAGTAATCCCCTTTGGAAAAAACAGAGTACCCGCAAACTACAACATAGGAGGTAATCCCCTGAAATCTGAAGAGGAAATAAGGGATCTAGGGACCCAAGTAGATAGTCAGCTTTCCTTTGATAACCATGTTGGCAAAGTGGTTAGAAAATCCTTCTATGTGATCCATCTGATCACAAAAGGGTTTGCATCAAGATCTAAGGATGTAATGGTGCCCCTCTACTCTTCCCTCATCAGACCCATTATTGAGTACAATGCACCAATTGGAATGTACCTGGCTAGACATCTCCAGCAGCTGGAGAGACCACAGAGGTACCTAACCCAGAGGGTTACTGGCCTCAAACAGTTGCCGTATTCAGCACGATTGAAAAAGCTAAGACTGTTCTCTTTTGCATACCACTTTCTCAAAGGCGATCTCTGTCTAACGTACAGAGCCATGTCCAACCCAGAATTGTTGAACATGCTCCATCTTAGCAAAACCAAATCTACTCGAGCTACACGCTCTAGGGATATAAACCTCAACACAACAATGAATAGAACATGCTGGAGGGATAGATTCCCTTCGCAGAGACTTCCCTTACTATGGAACAGGGTCCCGATCTACATAAGACAGAAGCCCTCACTATCACTCTTCAAGAGGAACCTTGATGTGTGGATGGGTAACGGAAAGTTCACACCGGGGATCACACCAACAGCACTACTAGATAGGGGCCAAGGGTACTAGCTGCTAGTACAAGGGTCTAGGGAACTACTAAAAGGGTGGTGAATACCGCACAACATGGCTGGGCTAATGTATGCCTTCGGGCAGATAGCCCAGTACCAACCTATGAACCTATGTCCAGTTTCCTAAACCTGCTGCTCCATTGGAGCTACCTGCCAAACAGACAAAGCATTTGGATCTGACTTCTTCTGATCTAATATTTGGGATGTCCAAGTCTTCTCGGTCTTGAAGCCCTCGTTTCTCTCTGGAGCTTGTTTCCCCTAGGCTCCAATATCCATTCTTACAGGAGACGCACAAAAGATTGTCCCATCCTCTTACCGCTTCATCTTCTCTCAGATCCTCCTGAGCCCTCTCTGAATCAGATGTGGATAAGATGATGAAATTGTTCCTCAAAGCTCAGATCCAGATGGGGGTCTTACTGGTTCCAGCTCCGATTAGATCTGTGAGCCTTCAACCTATTTCCCATTCCATTGTCTCCCCTTCTCCAATCCATCCAATGATTTTGGCGCCCTCTGATCCAAGATCCCTGAGAGTCAAAGTGTTGGATCTGAAGAAGACTACATCTTTGGCTCTGACTGTGTTTCTGACTTTTTCAATGCCAACTCCCCTAGAGCAGGATAACTCTTGGAGCTGAAGGATTGGTGCCAAATCCAGGAGGATGCCTTAAACTCCAAGGCTTTTAGAGCCATCACTTCCCCTCAGAGTAAGATGGCTTGGATCTAACTTCTTCCTCTCAGTGGGATCCCAGGCAAGGTCAGAGCTTAGTGGTACCTTGAGATTCGGCTCCAATGAGGCTGACAATGGCTTCTCCCCGTCTTTCTGCTTTCAAGGTGGTGGGGAGGGCTTTCTTTCACCTGGGAGTGCATTGTACTTTTGCTTCTTTGAACCCTTACCTGCATAACTCATTCGGATCCAGCTTCTGAGCCTCATCACCTTATCCCTCTGGGACAGACAGCCTGTATGAGCTTCCAGGCAGTTCCTGCACAGGAGCTTCCCCATCTTCTGATACCTCTCCAGATCATTCCTCTGAAGAGGTCCACTGGAAGACATTGTGTAAAATGAGGCAAATAGATTCCCCTCAGAATCTTTAACCAAAGACACTGACTTTGATGAAGGAGGTGGCTCCAAGATCTCCACCAGATGATGTCTCCTTTGGAGACATACTAGAGATCCTCAGCCAGAAAGGTGGATGGTCTTCTGACCCCCTCTTCCCAGGAGGAGTTGGTGTTCCTAGAAGTCTTTGGGTCTGGCCCATCTAGGTGTTGGATTACCAATCTAGCGGATGAACTTCTATATCTGGTGTCTCGCCAGGCATGGAAGGAAGCTGATACTATGGAACCAATTTCCTGTTACCCAGACAAATTTCTCACTCCTGCCAAAGACCGGTATCATTGAAGTAAGGGAGTTCCCATGGATGCCATGGTTGTGGCAGCAGCCACAGAAAAGAGCCAGCTGAACAAAGTTCTTCTGTTTATCTTCCTAATAGAGTCCAGGGTGATGAACAGGTTTGCCTCAGCGACCTTTGCTCTGTAGTTGCACAACTACTTGGCACATATTACCAGATTGCAGAGAGACTTGATTAAGGAACTGTCTAAGTCTAGTCCTGGGACCATATCGGAGGAAGAACTTAAACAGTTTTCTTCACAGCTGACCACCATTCATTCAATTTATAATGCATCAATGAGGTTAATCTCTCATACTGCAGAAGGTTGCTCACTGATGGCAGGTTCAGGCATAGCCATCAGGAGACATGCCTGGATGTGCTTATGTGATTTTCTGGAGCCCTTTAAGTTTTCTTTCATCATTGCTCCCTTTGATGGATCTTCTTTATTTGAGCCCACAGTAAAAGAAACACTTGTAGTGAGCAAGGTGGAAAGATCTTGTTAGCTTTGGGAATCTGTTTTTCTGTCCTGTGGAGATCCTTCTTTAGGAATCAACGCAGAGGTAAAAAAATGTAGTTCTGAAAATTGCAAGGACCTTTTCAGGACTCTCGAGGGGAAACTTCTCCCAGAGGTGGACTGGGGTTTCAAATGGAAGATGCCTACTTCTTACCAGAGGAGGCCCACAAAACCAGGGGTTTTGAGATTCCTTTTCGGCTAGACCCTTTCAGTGCTCCTGAAGATTGCCTGACTGCTCTTCTCCGGAGGCAGTTGTAGGCACTTGTCTCTGCACCCGTAAGCCTGGACATCTATCAGAAGACACGTGGGTACAAAAAAAATTATATCCAGATGATATTTCATTCTTTTTTTTTTTTTTTTTTTTACAAACCCCACCATCCAAACGGAAAAATCTCCCCAATGTTCCACCCAATCAGCAGCAGTTAGGAACCCTAGAAGTTCAAAAGCAGCTAGACAAAAAAATCCATCCAAGAGGTCCCACCAGACCAGAAAGGATTTGGAACTTAATCAAGGTTCATTTTACTGCTGAAGAAAATGGGACCTGAGGCTCATTCTGGTCTCAGCAATCTAAATCAGTTTGTAAAGAACTCCAAGTACCGGATGGTCACGGTTCAGTCCATTCTTCCTCTTCTACATAAGAATGACTGGGCATGCTGCATAGATTTCCAGGATGTGTACTGTCACATCAAAATGAATAGACACTCCCGTAGATATCTGTACTTTTGGGTGGGGGCCAGTCAGGATTACTCAGAATCCAAGAAAAGGCTCAGGGATTTCCTTTTATTCCCTCAGCACAGGCCCCTGGCTATTCCGCCTATGCTAGATATTGTGGATGATGTGTTCTCTGAATCCAGCTTATCTCCTGATTCTTTGCCCCCTGCTCCAGCCAAGCCAGATAGGTATTATAGAGTCCCTGACTCTCACAAGTTTCTTTACAAAAACCCTTCTGCTGATCCAGAAACTATTTCCCAGGATCCAAAAGGGGTTAAGGCTTCCATTGCAAAAAATCCAGTACCCTCTGACAGAGATTCCAGAACTTTGGATAGATGGGGGAAGAAAGTATACACTTCTGCAACTTTAGCAGTAAGAGCTTTAAATTGCCAGTTCACATGCTTAAGTACCAACAATATTTAATGTCTCAGTTAAAACAGAAAATGCTTGCAAGCTCAGAAGCTCCTGATTGTAAAGAAATGCAGGATTTATTGCATGCAGTTGAACAGGTGGGAAACATACTCTGCAATGTGGTTTTGATTCTTTAGAGGCCACTTGTAGAGCCGCAGTTACAGGTTCTGTGATTCGAAGACATGCTTGGTTAAATGAACAGAGTTTACCTGATCATGTTAAGGCAAAATTATTGGATGTTCCTTTACAGCATGATACCTTGTTTGGTGTTAAGGCAGAAGAGGTGTTAAAGAAAATGGAGGATAAAGCTAAATTTATGCAAACAGTCAAGGATTTCTTACAGGTACAGCCACCTCGGATTAGCAGAAATTGGCCAACAAAGAATTGGTCCTTTCCAGTGTCAGACAGGCCACAGAGAGGCAGATAAAGACGCCCAAGAGGCAGATCTCAACCTCAAGGCTCAAACAGACAACAACAGTGGGGCACCTCAACCCCAAAAGGAGGTGAGGACAAGTCCCAACCTTACAGGAAACAATCACAATGACTTTCCCCTTCGTACGCCAAGCGCATCCCTTTTGGAAGCCCCCTTAGGGGGAAAACTAGCACTTTTTTCTCAAAACTGGCAAACTATCACCCAAGACAAATGGGTTCTGAATATTGTCTCTCAAGGTTACAGGTTCCACTTTCATACTTTACCAAGGCTAATGCCAGACATGCCACAAAATCAATGGGCAGAGGCACAAAAACAAATTTCAACCCTCATGGACATGAGAGCTATTCAGAAAGTACCACAACAGGAACAAGGACAAGGATTTTACTCAAGACTCTTCCTGGTCCCCAGAAAGGACAAGGCCTGGAGGCCCATACTAGACCTTTCAATTCTGAATACTTACCTGGATATTCCGAAATTCAAAATGTTGACATTACAGCAGCTTCTACCCATGCTGGGCAAGAAGGCTTGACTTGTTACTCTGGACCTCAAAGAGGCATACCTGCATGTCCCTATCAGACAAAATTGCAGAAGATACCTCAGATTCAAAGCTGGTACAATGCACTACCAATTCTCTGCACTGCTCTTTGGCTTATCTACTGTGCCCAGGGTCTTCATAAAGTGCCTGGCACCAGTAATTGCATTTTGCAGACAAAAAGGAATTCAAATATATCCATACCTGGACGACTGCCTCATTCAAGCAGAGACAAAGGACATTCTTCTACAGCATCTGGCGTTTGTGAAAAGGTTGCTAATTTCTCTAGGGTACACAGTAAACGAAAAGAAGTCAAAACTAGTGCCCTCACAACAGATTATATTCCTGGGTGTCATCTTAAATACAACGGCCCAGATGGCTTACCTCACGCCAGACAAACAAGTTCAGCTAACTCAATATTTTCAATTACTGGCAAAAAAGTCCCATCTCCCTGCAAGAAAAATTCTGCAGGCCCTGGGATTCATGGCATCCTGCATACTACTAATACCATATGCCAGACTGCATATAAGGAAATTACAATGGTACCTAAAAAGTGTTTGGACTCAACACTCTCACAATTTAGAAGCAGTAATACCAATGATTCCCTGCCTACAGCAGGAGTTTTGATGGTGGGCACAGGCATGTCACCTAAACAAGGGTCAGCCTTTTACTCAACCCACAGCCAGGCAAACTCTAACAACAGATGCTTCGGATTACGCCTGGGGAGCACACATGGCAGGGAAATGCATTCAGGACAAGTGGACCACAGACCAGATGCATCTTCACATCAATCAAAAAGAGATGTTGGCTGTTCAAAATGCCCTAACAGCTTTCAAGGACCTTCTGCATCCAGGACAATTATTACTAAAGACAGACAACACCACAGTAATGTGGTACATAAACAAGCAGGGGGGCACTCATTCTTATCCCCTATGCAGGCAAGCCATGACCTTGTGGAACACAGCTCTAATGTATCAAGTTCACCTGCAAACACAATTCCTGCCAGGAAAGAAAAATACTCTGGCAGACGATCTAAGCAGAAATATCATGGACCTTCACGAATGGAAATTGAATCCACAAATCTTCAGCATGGTAACGCAAAAATGGGGATGCCCAGACATAGATCTTTTTGCCTCCCCACTGAATTGCCAACTACAAAAATTCTGCACATGGACTTATCACAAACAAGCATGGAAAGTGGATGCTCTTTTGTTCAGCTGGAAAAACCTAAAAGTTTATGCCTTCCCGCCACTGCCTCTCCTTTCAAAGGTACTCCTAAAAGCCAGACAAGAAAAAACACAGATGATCCTGATTGCTCCAGACTGGCCACGCCAGCACTGGTACCCTATCTTAAGGAACTTGGCTCAAGGCCCACCATGGATTTTGCCTCACATTCCGCACCTTCTGACTCAACAAAACAATCAGATCCTGCACGGTCAGCTCAAAACCCTAAACCTGGCTGCATGGCAGATACATTAGTCAAACAGGCAACACCTCTCTAAAGCTGTTATGGATGTCATTTTGGAGGCCAGGAGGCCTAGCACCAGGAAAGCTTACTCAGAAAAATGGAAGAGATTCTGCGCCTGGAACCAGGCTCAAAGCCTTGACCCTCTTGTTCCAAACATTCCTCAGATTTTACAATACTTAACTGAGATGTTGGACAGAGGCCTATCCTTCTCATCAATTAAGATCCACGCCTCTGCCATTTCAGCACATTACAACATGGATCCTCCTTTAATCTCTCATCCCTTGATAAAGCAGTACCTCGGAGGGGCTAAAAAAATAAGACCGCCCTGGAGAGCACCAACACTAACTTGGGACCTCAATTTTGTTTTGGAAAAACTGACCCTACCACATTTTGAGCCAGCCAATACAGCCAATCTAAAATTTTTATCATGGAAAACAGCTCTGCTCCTGGCAGTAACTTCAGCAGGAAGAGTCTCAGAGCTACAGGCATTAATGGCAGTGGAACCTTGTATAATTTTTCATCAGGACAGGGTTTCTTTAAGGACAAACCCTACCTTTATGCCAAAGGTGGTATCTAGTGTGGCTCTTAACCAAACCATCCATTTGCCAACTTTTTATCCAAACCCCCAGAATAAATGGGAGAAACTTCTGCATTCTTTGGACATACACAGGCAGCTACGCTTCTACTTGGACAAAACAAAAGCTTTCAGGAAAACTGAGCAACTATTTGTAGCATATGTGGCAGGCTCACAGGGCAAGGCTATCTCAAAACAGACTATATCCAAATGGATAAGACACTGTATTTGTTACTGCTACACACAGCATGGAAAATCAGTCCCAAATAACATTAGGCCACATTCCACCAGGGCAACAACCACTTCAGCAGCCTTTCTCAGAGGAGTACCTACCAAGGACATTTTGGAGGCTGCAACTTGGAGTTCAGTGCACACCTTTACCAAGCATTACCACCTGCCTCTTTACTCTAAATCCAGAGCAGGATTTGCCACTGCAGTTCTGCAGGGCCTCATAGCTAATCCTAACTCTTTATAGACCAGCCACCCAACTTTAGCTTTGGGATTCTACCCAAGTGTAATGACTGCAGCAGTGTAATACGATGAACATAGTACAGTTTTGTACCTACCATAAATGTAGATGTTCGAGTGTTCACAATACTGCTGTCCAGGTTACCCTCCCTCCATCCCCTCTGAACTAACTGGACTTATCTATTCCTTTCTATCCTATACAACCTTTGTGGTGTATTTGCTTGTAACTAAAGGTATTGTTTTTATTTTATATGTATATATTTTATTAGCAATATGTATTGCCTACCTACTTGGGGGCACCTGACATCTGGGGCAAGAAAAACTGAAGAAAATGGCATCAGATGCATCTTATATACCCCTGGCGCACTGACGTCAGGGAAGAAGCGACAGCAACCGACGCCGGACCAAGACTTTGGAATTCTAGCCAACTGCGGGACCGCCTGATGGCAGGATAACGCAAGTGTAATGACTGCAGCAGTGTGAACACTCGAACATCTACATTTGTGGTAGGAACAAAACTGTACTTTCTTTGCCTTGGACAGGGATGCGAGGACCTGCTCATCAGATATGTAAGGTGGTGTGGAAGTTTGGTGGAGTTTTTGTTTAAGTTATGAGGGAATAAGGGAGCGAAATTTTCACCAAACCTATCCGCTAGCAGGTTTGCTATCTCTGTGGGGTCAGTGTGTGAGATACTGCTGGTCACCAATTCTGCACATGCTTGGCTCCTACCCTTTAGGTTACGTAAATAGCTGTAAAAGGCCTTATGGTTATCCTTGGCAGTACCTGCTAGGTTTTTCCTCAAAGGAGCTCTTGGAGGATTTGACAAGTTGTCTTATTTGCCTGTTAAGGCTGAAGAGGGTGCTTATACATTCTTGGGTCCTTGTCTTTGTTTTCTTGGACAGCAACTTTTTCTGTTTATTGTACAGTTTCTTGATGCTGGAAGTCCACCATGGCAGCTTGATTTTACTTGGGGCTCTGGCTTTGATTCCATCTGGTACAGTCGAGTTTATACACTTTTGCAAGTGATTGTACAGGGCTTTAGTGTAATCTTTTGCGTAGTTACCACTTTCAGCTTGGGGTGGGGCTTGGAATGCATTTTTACCTTCACTTAGGAGGGTGTAGTTTGCGTTGGTGAAGTTTTTTTTCTCATTTCACCCTTTGTGAGTTCTGGTGTTAGTGTCAGTTCGAAGGTGACTGATTTGTGGTCAGTTTTAGCTAATGAGGGTCCAACAGTTGTAGCAGTGCACCTGTTTGACATGTTGGTCAGGACCAGATCTAGAATATTTGTTCCTCTTGTCACGGTATGGACAGTTTTCTCCAGGGTATTTAAATTCAGAAAGACAAGGAACTTTTGAGCTAGCGAGTTTGGGCTAGAGTAGGTTTCCCAGTTGATGCTGGGATAATTGAAATCCCCCATAACCAGTGTGTTTGGTAAAATTTGGATTGTCTTCAGTTTGGTTAAGCAGGCTTTGTGGGTGTCGTAACCCATGAAGGGGGATCTATAACTGGCTAGTACTTGAATGGGAGGGGGTCTTACCCACCATAATCTGGACCTGGAATAACTCCATGAATTTGTCCAGTCAAACTAGACGTGAGGTGAATCTATTTGTTTATTTTATTTATTTTACATTTGTTGACTGGGAGTGTCCAACTGAGCTAATGTCCTTTTTCAGCGGAGGCCTGGGAAGAAAAGCTCCAGAACATGCAATTACTACAGTAATATTCAGTTAGTTACAAATCATATTCAGTATTCAGTAGTTGCTAGAATTATACAATCATATAAACTTAAGTAGAATAACAAATCTATTTCTAATATAGATTGAAACACCAACTCCTTTGTTCACACATTCATTTTAAGGTCTAAAGGTGTGGAAGGCATTGTAGCATTGCAGAGTCAGGGTACTCCTGAGGCCTTAAACCAGGTTTTTGTGACTGCACAGGCATCTACATCATGTAGTGATAGAGGTGCTTCTAGGGAGTGCATGTTTTGATTTAGCTCCTAGCATTTAGCAGCATGACCCTTCCTTTGTTCTGATTGGTTAATTTTACATTGGTAATGTTGTTTTC
Organism: Protopterus annectens; assembly: GCF_019279795.1. Lineage (NCBI taxonomy): Eukaryota > Metazoa > Chordata > Ceratodontiformes > Protopteridae > Protopterus > Protopterus annectens. The sequence goes on from NC_056741.1 coordinate 757,382,905, forward strand.
GAGACCTTGCCTAAAAAAGGCACTATGGGGGAGGCAAGAGCCTTTGCCAGCAGCCGAAAGCTTAGGGGTGCCAGGTGCAAACCATCTCTGGCAAAGCAGCAAGGTTCATCGACCATGGCTTCCCAGGTAGACGGGAACTGGATCCTCTTGGAATGACACAAAAACTAAGCCAGTTATTGAAATTAATCAGTTTTTGTTTATACCGCGGCATCATTCTGGGTGAGGGTAGTATGCTGCTCAAGGCTAGGGACATATATGCCTGGGACACATACTCAGAGAGCTCGACCATGTCTCTCTTCATATATAGTGAATATAAAAACTGTACACACCCCTGCTAAATGCCAGGTTTTTGAGATATAAAAAAATTAGACCACAATAAATCATTTCAAAACTTTTCCCAACTTTAATGTGACCTATAACCTGTACATTTCAATTGAAAAGCAAACAAATTTGTTAGGGGAAAAATATAAAAAATAAAAATGTACAATACGCTGGTTGCATAACTGTGCACACCCTTAAACTAATACTTTGCTGAAGCTCCTTTTGATTTAATTACAGCATTCAGTCTTCTTGGGTAGGAGTCTATCAGCATGACACATCTTGACATGGCAGTATTTGCCTCTCTTCCTTGCAAAAGTGCTCCAAATCTGTCAGATTGCGAGGGCATCTCTTGTGCACAGCCCTCTTCAGGTCACCCCACACATTTTCTATTGGATGTAGATCTAGGCTCTGGCTGGGCCATTCCAAAACTTTAATTTTCTTCTGGTGAACCCATTCTTTTGTTGATTTGGATGTATTCTTGGGGTCATTGTCATGTTGAAAGGTAAAATTTCTCTTCATCTTCAGCTTTCTAGCAGACACCTGAAGGTTTTGGGCCAAAAGTGACTGGTATTTGGAACTGTTCATAATTCCTTCCACCTTGACTAAAGCTCCAGTTCCAGCTGAAGAAAAGCAATCCCAAAGCATGACACTGCCACCACCATGCTTCGCCATGGGGATGGTGTTCTTTTGGTGATGCGAAATTTTGTTTTTGCGCCAAACGTACCAAAAAGTTCAACCTTGGTCTCATCAGACCGTAACACATTTTCACAAATGCTTTTGGGTGACTTGAAGTATTGTTTTGAAAATTTTAGCCAGGCCTGGATGTTTTTATGTGTAAGAGAAGGCTTCCGTCTTGCAACCCTACCCCATATTCCAGACATACGGAGAATACAGGAGATTGTTGTCACATGTAGTACACAACCAGTACTTGCCAGAAATTCCTGTGCTTCTTCAGTGTTGCTGTAGGTCTCTTGGCAGCATCCCTAACCAGTTTTCGTCTTGTCTTTTCATCAATTTTGGAGAGACGTGCAGTTCTTTGTGTGATGCCCATGCACTGGCCCAGCAATCAAAGAGCCTCAGTCCTCACCACTAACAGCAGTGAGAGGCATCCATATAGGGAAAGGATAATAAATACCCACACAGTAAAGTACAATTTCCTGTAAGAGCACATAGAGATCACAGTCAGTCTAGGGCTGGTTTCTCCCTTTCTCTCCAGGTCCTCAGTAAGACTACCCACTGGCACAGCTGTAAGGTCTAGATCTCAGCCTAGTGGGCAAGCTAAAACCTCCAGCACCCTCTCTGTTCAACCAGTGCTTCGTGTCCCTGCCCAAGTAGCTGATGCACACACTTTGAGATAAGAGTTATATACAATCACACAGACACTCCTTGGGAAGGCTGGCACAGGTTTTCCAGCTGTGCCCCTTTTTTGCCCAGTCTAAAAGGTAGTACCAGCTGCCACCACACACTAATATCAGCTACTCGAAGGCCCTTCTAAAAGGGTGTCCAATTATTACTGTGCAATATTATTATCCAAATGGTAAGTGTGACTGAACAGTCCAGGCTTATTAGAGTGACTTGGTACAGCATCACTATATACATGCAATGTACTCTTAGAGCTTAAATTAACTCTACATAAAACAGCCACAGTTGAAAGGTTTAAAAATATTTAATAATAATAAAAACACAAGACAATACTTCTTACTACACAGTACTAGTCAAGAGCTCAGAGATGACAGAGAAATATTTAAAATGACAGTAAAAAAGTTCTGACATCACAGAAAAACACTTAGTCTAAGCTTCCTAATTCCTAGCTATTTCTAAGAGAAAACACAGTTCTAAAATAAACATCTGAAGTAGTTAACTTCATTTGTGCAGCAACCTATGGGGAATCGGATCCGACTTCGGATCCGAGCCGGCAGTTTTCAACAGCTTAGATCTGAGCTTCAAGCTCCTCCCCCTACCCATAATCCCCTGCCAACCCTGACTGACCCCAGATCTAGTTTGCCGCAAGTTTAACCAACAGCAGCTCGATCTTGAGTTCCAGGCGTTTAGAGGTTTTTGTGAGAAAAATTTAACTTTTTCTTTCTTTTTTCTACCCTACTTGATTGTGAGCGCTTTCAGGTCCCCTTTTGTCTAAAATCCTCCCTAGCTTATCTTTATATTTTTTGTAATTAACCTCCCCCTTCCCTCGTGGTTCCGTTAGGGTTGTGTGTGCATGTTTGGGGCCTAACGTGTGTGTCTGTCTTTCTTAATTAAAATGTCTGAGGCCCCAAAGCCTATTTTTTCTAAGTGCTCCGAGTGTGGCCATAAGTTGTCCCCGGCGGATGGCCACACTTGGTGCGTGCTGTGCCTTGGGGTTGAGCACCTCTCTTCTGGTTGTTCCATTTGTGTGGCGTTCAACCCCAGGACACTTAAGGACCAGAGGTCTAAGCTGATTCTGGCGGGTCCTCTGCCCCCGGATTCGGCTTCTACCTCCGGTCCTTCCGTGGCTCCCGCTGTGGCTGCGGTGGCTGCCACTCCTGCTTCCCTCCCCCCCAGCCGGGACTCAACTTCCCACCTTAGGCCCGGAGGAGAGGGAGGCTAGGAAAGAGAAAAAGAGGGAGAAGCACCACAAGCGGTGGGCCGAGGCCTCCGCTTCGGCCCCCCCGGCTAAGTGGTCTTCTCCCTCCAGGACTTCTGGGTCTCCTCCTTCTCGGATCCGGTCTCCTTGCTTTTCACCGGGTCCTGAGGAGGAGGAGACCCGATCTCCCTCGAGGTCATCGAGGTGGCACTCCCGTCCCGTCTCGGTGGCCTCATCGAAATCGACCTGCCTCGGTGGCCTCATCGAAATCAACCCGAAGCCTAAGTGATGCAGATTTGGACCAGATGATGAGAAAATTCCTCCAGGCCCCCCCCCGGGGGGGAGCTCGACCCCCTTCTTTGCCCCGATAGCTCCTTCTCCGTCCCGCTTCCTGGGCTCGGAGTCTTCGGAGCCGGACAGCCTTGGAGCCGGGGGTGTGTCGGCGCCGATAGTCTCAGGTACTTCGGCGCCGACACTCCCCTCGAGTCTGTCGGGTCCATTTTCGTTGGATCAGAGCTCTCGGAGCCGAGGTCTGAGCTTCGGATCCGGGGGTATCAGTATGCCTTCGGCTCCGTCCAGGTTGGAGCAGGCTGGTCCCTCGGATCAGATCGCTTCGGCACCAGCCCCGATCCATCTGTCGGATCCGAGTGAGGGTCTGCTTTCGGATCCTAGAGAGAGCAGCTCTCCATTGGCATTCGACGTGGTGGAGAGGGCTCTGTCGAGAGATTCCAGGCCCCCAGCCCTTGCCACTTCTCCACCCTGCACTCCTTCTCTGTTGGGCCCGACTTCCCGATACTTTGGTCCAGAGCGAGAAGGACGGGAAGACGTTGTCTGCCGTCGGAGTCCACTTCTCTGCTCCCCAGAGACCCTTCTCCAAGAACCAAAAGGGACAGAAAAAGATGTGGTTCCAGAAGTTGCAACAGTCCCGTCCCGCTCCGGACTCCCAGCCCTTCCGCGGCAGAGGAGGGCAGGGTGGACGCTGCCCTAGAGGCAGAGGGGACCCGAGGAACTTTGGATCCAGAGAAACTTTGGATCCAGAGAACCTTTCTCGGACCAACCCACGCAACACCCCCTGAGGGGTTGCCCGACTGCTCCACTCTGGAGGCAGTCGGGGGGCGTTTCTCGAAGCACCTAACAGCTTGGGAGTCCATCACGACAGACCACTGGGTGCTTCGCATCATATCCAGTGGATATCAGATCCCCTTTTCTCTTTACCCACGCAGCCCCAGATACATCCCCGATGTCCCACCCGATCAGAGGGAGGCCGTTGCAACGGAAATCCAACAGTTGCTGGAAAAAAGAGCCATCCAACACATCCCCCCAGACCAGTGCGGGTCGGGTTTTTACTCCAGGCTCTTCTTGGTGCCAAAAAAGACGGGGGACTTGAGACCAATCCTCGACCTCTCCTCCCCCTGAACCTGTCAGTAAACAAAGAGAAGTTCTGCATGGTCACCCTTCAATCCATTCTCCCCCTCTTGCGGGAGAATGACTGGATGTGCTCTATAGACCTCAAGGATGCGTACTACCACATTCTGATGGACAGGTGATCCAGAAGGTTCCTCCGCTTCCGGCTAGGAGCCAGTCATTACCAATTCAGGGTCCTCCCCTTTGGTCTCACCACAGCCCCCAGGGTGTTCACCAAAGTGTTAGCGGTGATAGCGGCCCACCTGAGGCTCCAGGGAATTCAGGTTTTCCCATACCTGGACGACTGGCTCCTGACCGCCCCGACAAGGCATCTACTCTGCGCAGCCAGAAACTGCTTTCTTCGTCTAGCGCCCCAGCTGGGGATCACTATCAACATAGAGAAGTCTTCTCTTGCCCCGTCTCAGACCATAGACTTCATAGGGGCCAGATTAAACACAAACAAGCTCCTAGCTTTTTTGACCATGGACCGGCTACGAATCCTGAAGCTACATGTGCGGGCAATCATACAGTCCCCAGCTCCTCCGGCGGAATTGGTCCTGAGGGCTCTAGGTTCAATGACAGTGGCAATCAATCTATTGCCAATGGCGCATTTGAACATGAGGGTCTTACAATGGACCCTCCAAGTCCAGTGGTCCTTTTTTCAATATCCTCTCAGCCACCCCATTCCCCTCAGCAGGGCTTGCAAGAGGGCCTTCTTATGGTGGCTCCAATCTCCAGACCTCCAGGAAGGACGCCCCTTTTCTATAGCCCCTCCCCTAGCCACGGTGACCACGGATGCCTCCCGCCTCGGGTGGGGGGGGGGCATTGTTCGGACAAGACAGTCCAAGGCACGTGGAACCTCATGGAGACTTCATTGCATATCAGTGTCCTAGAGATGAGGGCAATGCTGTTGGCGTTGCAAGCACTTCAGGACCTTCTTCCTGTAGGAACGATTGCGATTCAGACGGACAACATGTTTGTTGTCTGGTACATCAACAAACAAGGAGGAACCAGGTCTTACCCACTCTGTCGAGAGGCCATGAGGGTGTGGGAATGGGCAATCTCCACCAACCGTTTTCTCATAGCAATGCACATTCCGGGGCGGTCCAACATCCTAGCGGACAGACTTATTCGCACCATCCTGTTACCATATGAGTGGTCTCTAAATCTGAAGGTAGTGAATCAGATTTTCACCGAATGGGGTCAACCCTGTTGCGATCTCTTTGCCTCTCCCTCGAACACAAAATGTTACGACTACTTCGCTCTCATCCCCCCCCCCCCCCGGGGAATCTCCAAGAGACGCTCTGGTGCATGCTTGGCCTCCCGGTCTACTTTATGCTTACCCTTCTCTTCCTCTGATGCTAAAGTTTCTGCAGAAAGCCAGTCTGTTGGGGAGCAGGATAATCCTCATTGCCACATTCTGGCCTCGTCAAGCCTGGTTCCCTTACCTTTGGTCTTATCTGGTGAATCCTCCTTGGATTCTGGATCCCCTTCCGGATCTAATATCCCACCCCCTAGATCTCCCAGTCCCGAACCTGGACAATCTCAAGCTCACAGCTTGGCTGCTCCAGTTCCACTCATAGCTAGGACTCCCAGTATCTCTTCCCCTGTTAAAGCTATCCTAGTAGCAGCGCACAAGCCTTCTACTAGAAAGATCTATAGTAGCAAATGGGAGTGTTTCTCTATTTGGCCGGAACATTGAAATTTGGATCCTTTCACAGCTCCTTTGCCCGCTGTATTAGACTGTTTCATCAGGGGGCTAGCTCCTCCACAGTCAAGGGTCAACTAGCAGCTATCTCTCATTATCACGTGGGAAATGAACTGGGCCCTTTGATCACCGCAAAATTGTATAAGACCTTTCTGAAGGGCACCTTTCTGCTCAGACCTCCAGTGAAGGATGTAGTCCCTCCTTGGGATTTAACGCTGGTGCTTCAGGCCTTGACAGCTCCCCCGTTTGAGCCTGCAGCTTCAGTAGATCTTAAATTCTTGTCATGGAAAACGGCCTTTCTTGTCGCTATCACCTCGGCTCGAAGGGTCTCTGAACTACAAGCCCTCTGTGTAAAACCCCCATACTTGACTTTTCACAAGGATGGAGTTTATCTCAGGACCAGTCCCTGATGTTAAGTTGTCAATCTCGCCTTCATTCTTGCTGGATGGGTTCGGAGCCGATCCTCGGCACTTGCTTTAGCTTGAGAACTCCTTTTACCAGCTCGAGGCAACCCTATGTCCCATGATGCAAGGCGGAACTACCTCAGATCTCGTTTGCCGCTTAGCGAAAGAGGTCTCCTTTGCCAGCTGAGGTAAGTTATTTTTGTCAAAAAGAGCTTAGTCAGGGATTTATTTCTCCCTTATTCCCCTCTTATAGTGTGTAGTTTTTCTACAGCCCACCCTATTTCCCTTATATAGCTAAAAAGTTTTAAATTCTTTTTATATTTGTAAAACAGTTTTAAGTTAGGCCTAGACCCCATTGCTTAATCCCTACCTGTGTGTCTGTGTGTTGGGGGGATTAATTGTGTGATTGTTGGGGTGTGTGTGACTTTCTTCCTCTAGGACTATGTCTAAGGAAGGCAAGGTCTCAGGCTTCAAGAAGTGTGACTTGTGCTGTCAGAAAATGTCTCTGACAGACGGTCACACTTCTTGTGTTTACTGCCTGGGGCCTTTGCACCTGCAGGACTCCTGTGCTTTGTGTCACTCTTTTAGCCAGAGAGTCCTGCAGGAAAGGAGGAATAAATTGATCCTCCGTGGCTTACTTAAGCCAGAAGGTTCTCCCTCTAAAACAGGGTCCAGTAAACCTTCTAAGCCTCAGAAGGTTCAGGCTACAGTATCTAAGCCTCCTCCGGTGGCTCGGCTCGTCGGAGCCGATCTTTCTGCCGAAGTAGTGGGTTCGGCACCGATTGGTTCCGACACCCGATCTACTGTGGCCTTGTCGGCTCTGGCTGGAGCCGACACCTTATCCAGCATCGGGCCGAGAAACCTTCGGCTCCATCTGGAATTCAGGGGACTTCGGCTCCGATGACTTCGTCCCGAAAGAGATCTCGGTCCCCTTCGTTGGAGAGTATCCACTTGGCTCCGAGGTCTCCTCTTTTGTCGGAGCGGAGCCATCGGAGCCGATCTTCGAGATCTTCCAGGCTGTCTGACCACGACTTAGAGAGGGTGGTAAGCAGGCTGTTAGTCGCAGGCACTGGCCCAAATGCTCCATAGCCCGTCTCAGCAGACTTCGGCTATTGCTTCACCCCTTGAACTTCCTCCTCCGGCTCCCCACTGGAGTTCGGAGCCGGAGCTTCTCGGGACAGAGACTGTTTCGGCACCGGAGCCAATACATCCTTCGGCTCCGTCGTCTTCGGCTCTGATCTCCTCCTTGAGACCTTCCTTGGAGGGATCCGGTCGTTGAGTTTCCTTGGTCGGCTCCGAGGGGGCTAGTGGCATCGGACCCTTGTCCGACCCCGCTCTCCCTCTCGGGGCTTCGGCTTTGGTAAGCTCGGCACCGACATCGGCCTTGGAGCCTTCCCTCTCAGTGGAGCCGGGAATTCCTGTGTCCTCGGAACGGGGATATTCCGGTCTCCCGGGGAGAGGAGCCTTTGAGGTGATGAGGAGTGTCCTGGCTCCTGAGCCAGGTCAGTGGTCCATCCCTCTAGCTCCTCCCTCTTCGGTGCCTGTAGACACCTCTTGCCAGCCTCTTGCTCTCAGGCCCAGGGATCCATCGCCCCAGGTTTCCCCATTGGGAATTTCCTCCTCTTCCGAAGTTTCTCCTGATCCTGCAGGTGAACCCCCTCGGAAGAGGACGTGTAAGAGGAAACACACAGACTCCCCAGAGTCTACTACATCTGATACCGACTTAGATGAGTCGGAGGGTTCCCCACGATCCCCCTCTGAGGATGTCTCCTTTTCAGACATCCTTGAGCTCCTTAAACAGAGGGGGAATTGGCCATCCATTGATCCCTCCGAGGATGAGTCGGTATACCTGGAAGCTTTGGATCCCGACCCTCCACCTCCTGGGTGTCTCCGCCTTTCGACCCACTTATGCAGGTAGTGGCTTGAAAGGCGTGGGCAGCTCCAGATTCTGTGGAACCTGTCCCCAGGAGACCATCCAAGTTTATTACGGCCCCTACGGACAAACAGTTTCTTTCCAAGGGCGTCTCTGTGGATGCTATGGTGGTGGCGGCCACTAAGAAGGAACTTGCGGATCCTTCAGTACCTGTCCATCCTCCTAACAAGGATTCTAGGACCATGGACAGGTATGGAAAGCAGATGTTTTCTTCAGCGACCTTTGCTATCGTTAAGCTGAACTACCTTTGTCACTTCACCAGGCTTCAAAGAGATATTCTCAAGGAACTAGGTGAAGTGGTCCAGGATCCTTCTGCTGCTGGGGCTCAAGAAAAGATTGCCTCACAGCTAGCAATCCTGAATTCCTTATCCAACTCCTCCATGCGGCTCATATCCTATGTGGCCGATGGAGCGAGTAGGGCCGCAGGCACAGGAGTGGTTCTTAGACGCCAAGCCTGGATGCGGCTTTGTAATTTTTCAGACCCCCTTAAGGCGTCCTTCACCAATACCCCCTTTGATGGTTCGGCTTTGTTCGGACCTCAGGTGAAGGATACCTTGACCAGGTGTGAGCAGGACGGTAAAACTCTTTCTGCCGTTGGAGTCCATTTTTCCACCCCTTCTAGACCATATCCCAAGGGTCAGAAGGGAGGGAAGATGTGGTTCCGAAAAGCCCAAGGAGCTGCACCGGACACACGTGGTCAGTTTACCCCCAGAGGCAGAGGGGGTAACAATAATAGACGCCGCCCTAGAGGCAGGGGGGGGTCCTCAGAACCAGGGCAACAGGGAGTCTCTTCCTGAGAAGCCCTTTCAGCACCCCTGAGGTGTTGCCCGACTGTCCACCCTTGGAGGCAGTCGGGGGAAGGATTTCGCTGTACCCAGTAGCCTGGCATTCCCTCTCACAAGATATGTGGGTACAGTCGATCATATCCGAGGGTTACAAAATCCCCTTCGAGAGGTATCCCGTACCTCAACAATCCCTTCCAGACATCTCACCCGGTCAAAGGGATTTGGCAGAACAGGAGGTTTCAAAACTCCTAGGTAAAAGAACCGTCCAGACTGTTCCGGCAGACCAAGTAGGATCCGGCGTCTACTCGAGATTCTTTTTGGTCCCCAAAAGGACGGGAGACTGGAGACCAATATTAGACCTGAGCAGTCTAAACAGATTTGTCAAAAAGGCAAGATTCCAGATGGTCACGCTTCAGTCCATTCTGCCCTTTCTGGGCAAGGACAACTGGATGTGCTCTATAGACCTTCAGGACGCGTACTATCACATAAAGATTCACAGGCGCTCCAGAAGGTTTCTCCGTTTTCGGCTAGGGACCAGTCATTACCAATTCAGAGCCCTGCCCTTTGGCCTCACTTCAGCCCCCAGAGTGTTTACCAAATGCATGGCAGTGGTCACAGCTCATCTGAGACGTCAAGGATTCCAGGTGTTTCCTTATTTGGACGACTGGCTCCTCTCCGCCACCACCAGGTGTCAGCTTCTTCAGACCAGAGACTACACTCTGCAGCTTTGCAGGAGTTTGGGAATTTCAGTAAATTTCGAAAAATCTTCTCTGCGGCCTTGCCAATCTATCACCTTTATAGGCGCAGAATTAAACACCGTCAAAATGTTAGCCAGACTAACAGATCAAAGAATTCTGGACATCCAAAAATTTGTTCAGATTCTATTGCAGAGCAGCAAGGTCAAAGCCAGATTAGTACTAAAGGTTCTAGGTCTAATGGCTGCGGCCATTGTTCTTCTACCACTGGCTCGCTTCCACATGCGTCTTCTGCAGTGGATGTTATTCACTCAGTGGTCGTACCACAGTCTTCCGATGAGGCACGAAATCTTAGTCACACAATCGTGCAGAACTCATCTGAACTGGTGGATATCTTCCCCTCCAGGGCCGACCCTTTCTTCTCCCTCCTCCAGTTGCCACAGTTACTACGGATGCCTCTCTGATCGGGTGGGGGGGGGCATTATCAGGGCAGGATGGTCCACGGGATGTGGCAACCCATAGAATACCATCTGCACATCAATGTCCTGGAGATGAGAGCAGTGCTTTTAACGTTGCAAGCCCTCAACGACTTTCTTCCCACGGGGACTATTGCAGTACAAACGGACAACATTTCCGTGGTCTGGTACATCAACAAGCAGGGCGGGACCAGGTCCTATCCTTTGTGTCGAGAAGCTCTCAGACTTTGGCAATGGGCAATCTCCTCTCATCGGTTTCTGATAGCAACGCACATCCCCAGCAGGTCCAACCTCTTGGCGGACAGGCTGAGCAGATCCATTCTGATGCCTCACGAGTGGTCTCTCAATCAATCTGTAGTGGATCAGATTTTTCTGAAGTGGGGCACACCTTGTTGCGATCTTTTTGCTACACCTCAAAACAACAAGTGCCCTGATTTTTTCACCCTCTTTCCCCTACCAGGCCAACCCCTGAGAGACTCTCTAACCCAGGATTGGCCCCGGGGACTTCTGTACGCTTTTCCTCCCTTTCCCTTGATTCCACAAGTCATTCAGAAAGCCACCGTTTTGAGGGCCAAGTTGATTCTCATTGCCCCTTACTGGCCTCGACAAATTTGGTTTCCGTCTCTGCATCGTCACCTCCTGGTGCAACCCTGGCATCTGGACCTAGTTCCGGATCTCTTGATCCATCAGTCGGGTCAGCAGCACCGGGCCATTCATTCTCTCAACCTCACTGCTTGGTTGCTCCACTTCCTTCCCTAGCCAGGCTTCCAATGATCTCTGATTCAGTCAGAGACATCTTAGTGTCTTCTTTAAAGTCATCCACCAGAACTGTTTATGCTAGCAAGTGGCGACGTTTTTCTATTTGGGCAAATTCCAGGAATATTGTTCCCTTTACTGCTCCTGTGCATTCTGTTTTAGATTTCCTGGCTGAGGTTTTTCAGTCAGGATCTTCTTCATCTACAGTTAAAGTTCAACTGGCTGCTATTTCCAAGTATCATGTTGGCTTGCATGATAATAACATTATGTCTCATAGATTATGCAAGGCCTTTCTTAGCATCCTCCTCCGCAATGGGATCTAAATTTAATGTTGGCATCCTTGATGTTACCTCCCTTCGAACCGTCTGCTTCATGTTCTTTGAAATTATTGACCTGGAAAACTATATTCTTACTGGCTGTCACTTCAGCAAGAAGGGTTTCCGAGATTCAAGCTCTCTGCATCCGTTCTCCTTACTTGGTTTTTCATAAGGACAGGGTATCCTTAAGAACAAACCCGTCCTTTCTCCCCAAAGTTGTGTCTAAAACCAATATTAATCAATCCATAGATCTACCAGTTTTTTTCCCAAACTATTCTGACAGAGCTGAACAAAAGCTACATTTTTTGGATGTCCATCGTCAGCTCAGGTACTATTTGCATAGAACGAAACAATTCAGGAAATCGGACCAATTATTTGTCTCCTATGCAGAAAACAGGATAGGTCTTCCAGTTTCTAAAGTGACCTTATCCAGATGGTTGTCTTCCACCATTTCCTATGTGTACTCTCTCAGAGGCAAGCAACTACCTTCTAAACCGAAAGCACACTCAACCAGGAGTCTATCCACTTCTGCAGCCTTTCAGGATAGACTACCCATTGATACCATTTGTGCAGCAGCTACTTGGGCCACTCCTCATACCTTTGTCTCTCATTACAAGTTAGACTTGGCCTCCAGAGACGGGGCTAGTTTTGGTTCCACAGTTCTCAAGAGTCTGTTCCATTGAGCCACCCGGGATACAGGTGCTAGGGATGCGGTCCCATCCAGCAAGAATGAAGGCGAGATTGACAACTTAACATTTAGAAGTTATGTACCTACCATAACGTTCCATGTTAGTTGTCTTCTCTCGCCTTCTTTCTTGCGTCCCTCCCTCCTTCCCCCTGGCCTGGACAGATCTTGAAGAGTTCCTATCAGGTTTTTTCCTCCGGAGCCGTCATTTGAGGACTCTTATTATGAACTTGGGTTTCCTAATTATGTTAGGTTAGTCCTTAGCAGGGTAGGTTAGCTACCAAACGAGATCTGAGGTAGTTCCGCCTTGCATCATGGGATATAGGGTTGCCTCGAGCTGGTAAAAGGAGTTCTCAAGCTAAAGCAAGTGCCGAGTCGGAGCCGAGGATCGGCTCCGAACCCATCCAGCAAGAAAGAAGGCGAGAGAAGACAACTAACATGGAACGTTATGGTAGGTACATAACTTCTAATTTTCTTCCCAAGATTGCTTCTGAGTCGAATATTAATCAGTCCATTAACCTACCAGTCTTTTTTCCTAATTACCTAAACAAAGGGGAATACAAATTACACTCACTGGATGTGCATAGACAACTTCAGACATCTGGTCATAGGCAATCTGACCAGTTGTTTGTCTCCTTTGCCAAATTTAACTTGGGTAAATCTGCGTCTAAAGTCACGCTGTCTAGATGGATTTCGCAGTGTATCCTTTTAGCATATGAAAGTTCTGGCAGGCCCACACCTCAGGGAGTCCATGCCCACTCTACTCGATCTATGCCTATCTCTGCAGCCTTTAGAGCTAGAGTCTCTTTGGATGATATTTGCTCGGCAGCCACTTGGGCCTCATCTCATACCTTTATCAGTCACTATAAATTGGACATTATCTCCAGAGGGAGAGCATCCTTTGGCACTGCAGTGCTCCGGAACATCCTTCCATGAAGGCCGCCCAAGCTTCAGGTAGCTGGGGACTCTGTCCCATAGATTGCTGCACAAATGAAGTTAACTACTTCAGATTAAGAAGTTATGTACTCACCATAACGTTCAATCTGAGTAGGTAAACTTCATTTGTCAGCAACCGTCCCTCCATCCTTCCCCCTCACCTTTGGATGTTTTTTCATACTCAGGTTTACACGGTGCATTACCTATGTTATATTTGAGAATAATTATCTTCAAACAGTATCTGCTTTTGGGCAAACTCGATCTGAGGTCAGTCAGGGTTGGCAGGGGATTATGGGTAGGGGGAGGAGCTTGGAGCTCGGATCTGAGCTGTTGAAAACTGCCGGCTCGGATCCGAAGTCGGATCCGATCCCCCATAGGTTGCTGACAAATGAAGTTTACCTACTCAGATGGAACGTTATGGTGAGTACATAACTTCTTATTACGTACAGAGCAAATCATTGCTGGTGATGTCGGATGGTCTCAAGGCAAAATGCTCTGAGCTCTCTGATTCTCTCTCTAAATTGATAACACAGAGCTGCTTCACATGACATCATTCTTCACACTTCCCTGGTATTCCCAGGCTAACGGAAACTAAATTTACATTCTTTACACCTGGTCATTTATACATGCAAATTCTAGCTATTAACTGTGGTCTTAAAACAATAGGCAGGATGCCTCCCTCTAGACATATCAGCTCCAAATTTTGACATCAAAGACAGTCATAAAATGCTTGACTTAGCTTTCTTACAGCAGAGTGCACTGTCAATACATTTTTGCAGTTCAATATCCAATGCAGTCTTTTCACATTTAAGAAAACAAGCCTGTGGCTTACATTAATATTTACAAATGGCAGAATTATCTACAAAATTCTATCTGTCTAGGCTGGCTGCCTTCACCTATCTTCACCCCCATCCCCCCCGGAGAACTCAAGCTAGTTTTTCAAGTGGCCCTTGAGAAACGCTTGAGAGGGTTAGGTCTAGCTGAGTATACCTTACGCCATTCCATGTTTTGAGAGCTCATCTGCATTGGCATTGCTAATCCCACTGCAGTGCTGCATTGACATATATGCTTGCAACCTTAGGCTCCATCTTAGCAACTTGGCATTTTGCTGGCTGGCTCTGTTCTTCCTTGTAAGGTCTGTGAGGGGAGTAGCTGTAGTACCCTGCTATTCTTAGGAATGTCCTCACCTGCTTTTTGGTAACAGGTGCAGGCCTTTTCTGAATCGCTTCAACTTTGGCGGATTCTGGCCTGATCTTACCACTCCCCACTCTATGTCCCAGGTAAGAGACCTCTGCCATACCCACCTGACATTTGCCGGGCTTAGTGGTCAACCCTGCCTTCTGTAGTCTGCCCAGCACCTCCCTGACATGCTGAAGGTGCTCTTGCCAGGAATGCCTGTAGATGGCAATATCATCTAGGTAAGCAAGAGCAAACCCTCCTGCTCCTGCTCGGATATGATCTACCAGCCTCTGGAAAGTCGCTCGAGCATTTTTCATCCCAAAGGGCATTTTTGTGAACTCATACAAGCCAAGAGGAGTCACAAAAGCTGACCTCTGTATACCACTGGGAGTCAAGGGCACCTGCCAGTAACCCTTGGTAAGATCAGTGGTTGTAAGATACTTAGCCCCACCCAGCTGCTCTAGGGCCTCGTCTGTCCTAGGCATGGGGTAAGCATCTGACTCTGTGTGACTATTTAATTTCCTGTAGTACACACAGAACCTGGTGCTCCCATCCTTCTTTGGCACCAACACCACTGGGGAGGCCTAGGGACTGTTGGACTCTTTGAATAAACCTTTAGTTCCAAAATTTCCTGTATCTCCTCCCTCAGAGTCTGTTTGACTCTCTCAGACACCCTATAAGGGGCCTGCCTAATAGGCCTTTGGGTTTCTGTATCCACCTGCTGCTGCACCAGGTGGGTGCACCCTGGTTTCCCAGGAACATGTCCCCAAACTCCTGTAACACTGCTCAGATTTCTCGAACGTGGGTAGGAGATAGCTGCTGGGACATTGCTACCCCTTCTACTGAGGTGTCAGTCCGAACCTCACTGAGGAGATCAGTCACCAGATCTCCCTCAGACTCCTCCTACAATCTACTGCAGATGCTCAGTACAAGGGCCTCTCTATCATGGTAAGGTTTCATCATGTTAACATGGTGCACTTTGTGCTCCTGCCTAGCAGTTCCACCATGTAGTTAACATCACTTACTTTTCTTACCACCTTGTAGGGTCCCTCCCAAGCTGCTTGCAGCTTGTTGTGTCTGGCAGGAATGAGAACCATTACCTGCTTCCCCACAGCATACTCTGTAGCTCATGCATTCCTGTCATACCACACCTTTTTCTGTTGTTGTAGTTCTGAAAGATTCTTCTGAGCCTTGCCCTGAGGTTTAGGACATATGCCACAACAGACTCCTTGTGAGATTCACAATCACCTCCCCACTCATCTCGAATTAAATCTAGAGGTCCCCTCACCCTATGCCCATACAGCAACTCAAAGGGTGAAAATCCTGTGGATTCCTGGGGAACCTTTCTGTAAGCAAACAACAGATGAGGCAAATATTTGTCCCACTCCCTCTTAAACTGGTCTGCATGGACTTGATTGTAAAGTTTAACCTCTCAACAAGACCATTAGTCTGGAGATGGTAAGGGGTGGTCTTCAGGTGCTTCACCCCACAGTACTTCCACAGACAAGCCAGCAGGTCTGACATGAAATTGGCACCTCTGTTAGTCAGTATTTCTTTTGGGAAACCTACCCTGCTGAAAATCTCTAACAAAGCATTTGCCACCTTTTCTGCCTCAATGGAGGACAGAGCCACTGTCTCAGGGTATCATGTAGCATAATCCACTACCACTAGGATATACTTTTTCCCTGTGGAACTTGGGGTATTCAGACGCCCCTCAATATCCATAGCTACCCTCTGAAATGGCTCCTTAATCACAGGCAAAGGCATCAAAGGAGCTCTCATCTTGTCTCCTGCCTTGTCTACCTTTTTGCACTGCTCACAGGTCCTGCATTACCCTGTTATATCTCTGGAAATTCCAGGCCAATAGAAGTTCTGCATAATACGTCTTTGTACGTTTTATGCCCATATGACCTACAAAGGAAATATCATGGGCTATGGATAGAAGCGCCAGATGGTAGGCTCTAGCCACTACCAATTGCTGTACCCTCTCACCTTCTAGCCCTCCCTCAGAGGTCCACTCTCTATACAGTAACCCTTTGTCCCAGTATACAGAATCCCCCCTCCCTTGAGAATCAAGTGCCTTACTAGCTACCTGCCTCAGGCCTTGCAATGTAGGGTGTGAGAGCTGAGCCTGTCACAACTCTCTCTTTATAACCCTTCCCAGCTCCCCTTCCACAGGAAGTCCAGCATCATCTAACAGTGGTGCCTTACTGTCAGCCTGGGTACTACTACTCACCTCTACCTTTGCAGTCCCTCTGTCCAAGGGAACATCAGTACTCACAAGCAGTTGTGGCTCACCTTCAGTTTCACTGCTACAAAGTAGCTCCCTCTCTGAAGTAACCACCTCATCAGTCCTGGCTGCAAGTATGCAGTCTGCCTCGGTCTCTCCCAGGCTACCACCCACATGCTTGTCTCTTAGCCTGACAGTATGTAACTGCATAAGCACATGGTACTGCCTCATCCAAATCCTTCCTTATCAGGACATCTGCAGGATGGTAGTTCGCACCCTTGTTGTCTCAAGTCAACCTACTAATGGCATTTTGTCTTTTCCCACTTACTGACTCTCACAACTTTTGTTCCCCCACCTTGCCTCCGTGGAGATCTGTATGCCACATGGCCTCACTGGTTGCATTCAAAACATTTAACCCTAGGTCCTGGACATGTACCTGGACTAGCGGCTTCCCCTGCTATTGGCAGATTCTGTTGGGGCAGTCTGTGCTGCCTACCATGGGTTCCTTTAGACCCATGAGCAGTACTGGGGGTTCCTTTCCTGTGCAGGGATACCCTACTTGCTAGGTATAGGTCTCCCTTCTTCCCCAACTCATCCGAAGTGCTAAGGGCTTGTTCCCTCACTAAAAGGACTGCAAGCCCTTCAGAAGTGGTGACCTGACATCCACTTACCCAGCTATGAAAATAAATGCTCAGTTCAGCAACATATTCACACACACACACTTTCATCTGCCTTGCGTCTATGCTCATGAAACATTTTCATATATGTTTCATGTGTTAGCTTAAAACATTCTAACAAGTGGTTTTAAGAGCAGTATAATCAAAATATTCACAATCAGCAAGTCTAGACAACACAGTTATAGTTTTACCATGGAGTAAGAGGATCAGGAACCATACCCAGAGCCTTTGGTCAACATCATACTGTTTACATACCCTCTCTAACATATGAATGAAACTATCAAAATTATCCCCCTCTTTAAACTGCGGAATAAATGTACTGACCGTTTTTGCTTCTGGGGTCCAGTTACTCCCTTCCCCATTACCTCCATGACTCTGGTGAAGAGTCAGCATCTCCTTCTCATGCTGCCCCTACCTCTCCTTTTCCTCAGCTTCCAGACATAGCAGTTTGTCATTCTCCTCAGCGTGCAGACATTTCAGTCTCTCAACTGCTTCTATTAACAAATGCCTGGCCTCCAACTCAAGTCTCTTTATCTCCAGATGGATTTTTTTAAGTCCTCTGCAAAAAGGTTGAGCTGTCCATTCTCTGAGGGTGGTACATCTCTACTGCCAGTTTGTTCGTCCTCCTGGTTGCTGTATTCTAATGCAGCTGTGACCAAGGCTGCAATCAGGTCTG
This sequence comes from Protopterus annectens, assembly GCF_019279795.1. Lineage (NCBI taxonomy): Eukaryota > Metazoa > Chordata > Ceratodontiformes > Protopteridae > Protopterus > Protopterus annectens. The sequence continues at coordinate 757,400,647 of NC_056741.1, forward strand.
GCTTAGTCAGGTTTCCATGCACCAGTCCTCTAGCGTGGCACATCTCAGCCAGCTGGCTCCTTGTCAGCTTTCCGTACTCCTCTGCTGACATGTTGCCTGCTCTCCCTGACTAAGCTAACAAAAGAAATAAAACAATTGTGATCTGAACTCTGAATATTCACTGCGTGGCTGATTTAGAGTACAAAACACCTTCAGTGATCACTGTACACAAGCTACAGGAATTCACTCTACCCACACCACTACAAGCCACTTAGTATTTGCCAACTAATTAGTATGTGGTGTGGATATCCCACCACTACCACCATTTAATATGTGATGCACGTGCACTGAACCAGCAATCAAGGAGCCTCAGTCCTCACCAGTAACACCAGTGAGGGATGTCCATGTAGGGAAAGGATAATAAATACCCACATAGTAAATTTCAATTTCCCTTAAGAGTACACAGAGATCACAGTCAGTGTGGGGCTGGTTTCTCCCTTTCTGTCCAGGTCCCCAGTAAGACTCCCCAGTGGCACAGCTATAGGGTCCAGATCTCAGCCTAGTAGGCAAGCTAAAACCTCCAGCACCCTCTCTGTCCAACCAGCGCTTCGTGTCCCTGCCCAAGTAGCTGACATACCCACACACACATTTTGAGATGAGTTATATACAACCACACAGACACTCCTGGGGAAGGCTGGCACAGGTTCTCCAGCTGTGCCCCTTTTCTGCCCAGTCTAAAAGGTAGTACCAGCTGCCACCACCCACTAATATCAGCTACTCAAAGGCCCTTCTGGAAGGATGCCCAATTATTACATCTATGTGCAATATTATTATCCAAATGGTAAGTGTCACTGAACAGTCAAGGCTTATTAGAGTGACTTGGTACAGCATCACTATATATATATATATATATATATATATATATATATATATATATATGCAATGTACTCTTGGAGCTTAAATTAACTCTATGTAAAACAGCCACAGTTGAAAGGTTTAAAAATATTTAATAATAAATAATAAAAACACAAGACAATACTTCTTACTACACAGTGCTAGTCAAGAGTTCAGAGATCACAGAGAAATACTTAAAATGACACAGTAGTAAAGTTCTGACATCACAAAAACAGTCTAATCTTCCTAATTCGTACCTATTTCTAAGAGAAAACACAGTTCTAAAATAAACTTGCATACAGAGAAAAGCAGTGCTGGTGATGTTGGATGTTCTCAAGACAAAATGCTCTGAGCTCTCTGATTCCCTCTTTAAATTGATAACACAGAGTTGCTTCACATGACATCATTCACACTTTTCTTTTTCTCAAAAATGTTTTTTTTTTCAAATTCAGTTCAATAAATTCCATAATATTTGTATAGAACATCTTAAATAACTATGTACAATATTTACAGCAGCCTGACATTATAACAGAGCTCAATATATACAATTACTTTATAGGTATAACAATCCAGTCATCAGAGTGTATCTGTTCAGTTATTGTAAAGTGCCAGTCAAAGATAAAATGTTTTTCCATGGATTGTTAATAAATAGCTTAGGATGAATCCTTAATTCTTTAATTTTAATTTCCAGCAATACTGTGGTCTTCAGTAGGCTATAGAAGTCTTCCAAAGTCGGTATTGTATTTGTATTTCATCTCCTTGTTATACACTTCCTTGAGATTGCAAATATTGTCCATACTAGATACATATTTAACTCATTCAAATGAGGACCTTTGAATACATTTAATAATACTAGAGCTGTAGATAAGTTAAACGATTCATTAAATAAAGCTTGTAAAACCTTTTTAATGCCATTTCAAAATGCCTTAATTTTAACACAGTCGAAAAAAATGTGATTCCAATCTGCACTGTGTATTTGCTCACACCTCCAACATATTCCCTTTGTGGAATAATTAATTTTAGTAATTCTATCTGGAGTTAAGAATGCTCTGTGCAAGCATTTCCAATTAAAAAATTTCCAGTATTGTGTAAAGGATGTATTTTTTTATTGATAATAAAATATTCAATTTAATTTCTTCAGTTAGCTGTAATGAGTGTCCTTTTGTTATATAATTCCAATATGAGGATTTGGGTGTTTTATAATTTATCAGTACCTTGTAAAATTTTGAAATACTATTTCCCATGTCATAGTCATTATATATGATTTCATATATGTAGTTCATAAGTTTGGGTATTTCTTTAAATGAGAATTACTAATTATTCTGCAGAAATCTTGCATATACGTCAGAATGCTGTGCATAGTTAGCCAATCTTGTTGTGGATTTTTATGTTGTTTTTGTTGTTTGCATATCCGGAACATTTAGTCATTTGTAACATTGAAACCAACAAACAAATCCTTTCTGTTCCCAGGAATTAATTATTTCTCTGTATATTTTATGTGGATAGCTCTTTGTAACTATGAATGTTGTTAAAAGATTAAACCAGATTTTTAAATCTATATTTGCAGTAATAATTTTCCTAAATCAGTCAATGTAATAATTAATCATATGAGTTTTAGTGAGCTTAGTTATGTTATATTGCATACTAATACATAATATGTCCCTTGGCAAATTGTTTTTATCTGTTATTTGACATTTTTTTGTCAATCAAATTCATGTATTGCTATTACAGTTAGTAATTCTTTCCAATTAGCAGAATAATTTGGATTTATCCAATCTGATATTATTTTAGATATTGATGCTTTTATATATGTTTCTATATCAGGAAAGTTTAATCCTCCCTTGTTCCATGGTCTGATGTGTATTAAAGCTATTCTGTTTCTTTTGGGAAACCATACAATTTTATTAGGCATTAGTTTATTTATTTCTTTGAGTATATTCCTTTCTGGCAACAGTTGTATTGCCAAAGCTATATATAGAATCTTGGGTAGTAAAACCATTTTTATTAACTTTAGTCTATCTTCAAATGTTAATATTATTTTGTTCCACTTTTCCACAGATATTTTAATTGTATTGATGATATTATTGTAGTTTTTTGAGACTAGTTCATTATTATCCTTGCATAACTCAATTCCTAGATATTTTAAGGTAGATTCTTGTTTCCCTATAATGTTATTCCCATTCATCTGCAATTCTTTTTTAATTTAAAAATAAAAATTTAGATTTTGATTTATTGAAATGGAGTCTTGAAGTCCTGTAAAATATGTCAATTAAAACATCTAATTCTTCTAATGTCTCTTTTGTATTAGATAATGTTAATGATATTTCATCAGCAAGAGCATTACTTTAGAATTGTATTCTCATAAACATCTACTCCTTTGATTTTTGTATTGTTATGTAATGAATCTGCCAATATTTCAGTAGCCAAAGCAAATAGAATCGGTGACATGGGATATCCTTGTTTAGTACCCTTTGCTGTATTGTATAGATTCAGAGGTGAAAAGACCTAGCTTAACATACGCTAAGTTTTTTGTATATATATTCTTTAGTAAATGAACAAAGGAAGGAAGAAATTCAAATAACACCAGAATTTTGAATAAATAGTCCTAATTTAGGGAATCAAAGGCTTTCTTTATATCTAAGCCAGTTGAGTGTTTATTTATTTTATTAACATAATCTGTAAGAAAAAAATATTTGTTTTATTAACATAATCTGTAAGAGAAATTATCCTTTTAATATTGTGTGTGTCTATGATATGTAAATCCAGTTTGGTCATTGTTTTGGATAGTGGTATTTTAATTCTGTTAATTAATATTGTCAGAATATCTTATAGTCATTATTTAATAATTATATAGGTCTGTGTGAGGTACAGAGGTTTGGGGATTTGTTTTCCTTTAGGATTGGTGCGATTAAGGAATATCTCCAAGAGGGTGGTATTAAAGCTTGTGACTGAATTTCTAATAGAGTTTTATGGAAGAGGGATACTATCTTTGAAGGAAAAAGTGTATATATTTCCATAATTATGCCATCTATACCTGGAGCTTTATTATTTTTTCCCTCTTTTATTTTATCTGTAATTTCTTTGTAGGATATCGTATCTGCAATTTCTTTGTAGGATATGGGTGCTTACAGATCTAGTTTTAATTTTTCTGGTATTTATTTTATATTAGAACATTTTTCATCTAGATTTAATTAATCTATATATATATATATATATATATATATATATATATATGTATATGTCCATGTCCATATAGTGATTTCTATAGCCATCAAGAATGTCATCTATATCTGAGACAGTTTTCCCTTTCTTTTCATGGAAGATACTTTTAATGTTATTAGCTTTTGTTTGTATTTTGATTCTTGTGGATGAATTATGTAGATGTTTGGGAGAAGTGGCCATGGTATTAATTTTTAGTTTTTCTAAAGCTAAAATGGTTTGTGTGTAAGAATTTCGTTTACATAATGTTGTCTGATGAAGCGTGGGTATTCCTACGCGAAAGCGCTTACCACATTTTTCATGTCAAAATAAAGAAGGTTTTGCTTCAGCTTCAGAATTCGTTTGAATCTCTTACTTTCTGCATTGGATTTTACATCGTGGTTGGATCTTCAGTTTATTTGTGTGATTTACCTGCTCTGTTTGGCTGCAGATCCTTTTAGCGGTTTGGTTGCTTCTGTTTTCTACATTTCCCTTTGGTTTTGTTGCACCCAGCCGCACACAGATGGAAGCGGCAGCAGCTGTGACGTCAGCTCAACGTCCGGAGTCGAGGGACATGGCTCGTTTGTGGAGTGATATTCTACGCCAGGATTTAAACCCTTTATTGTCTCTGGATTTTGCTGAGAATGATTTGGCTACACCGACTCACAATGCTGGTGAGAATCTTGTTGAATTTACTTCCTTACTTAAAACACTTGAGAATGATTTATATCAATTACAAAGATACATATGGCAAAGGCTACACCTAGAAGCCTGCCTACATTTCAGAGTGGTCCCCAGAGGCATGCAGGTTTTTTGCATGCCTACCTATGGGGACGCTCATCCTATGCTCTTGAAACAGTGGCAGGACTTAAACATAGAGCTAGGTTTTAGCTATGTCAAGCTTTTGTTACAGTACTTTCTTCCGTTGGAAAATGACTTGCGTACTAAAGTTGACAGCCTCTATAAAGATCTAACTGAGCGTTTTCTTTCTGATTTTTGTCAAACCAAGCTACATGGAGTATGTGTACAAGTGAATGCTTTTGGAAATAGACTTCGATTAACTAAGCAACGCAAACTTGCGAGGGATTATAATGATTTCCTTAAAGGTCAAGTTTTTGTTTGGCCTAGGTATCAAGACTCTCAAGATTCAGGTAATGCATCCTCTATTGTTACAACTACACCTGCAACTAATAGTGATACTTTGGGTATTCTCATACCATCTATGGCACCCACCACAAACTTGTCTTCTCTTACTGATGGAGCTGAATCAGCTTCACTTTTGCCTTTGAGCAATAATAATAACGTTGGGTCACTATCTTTCAATACACCTCCACCCAACCAACAAGCACTATTTGGCAATAATGCTGCCCCTGCTGGGGCAATACCTAAAACTGTTTCTTCAGGTAAAGTCCCTTTTTTACCTTACCAAAGGAAACCAACAACGTATGCCAGAGGGAGGTCCAACAGCAGGGGCCCAAGAAAAAGAAAGTTTTCAGGAGAGAAGTTTGGACAGAACAGAAGGACAAGACACTGACTAATTTGGTGTTTAATCTTTCTAACTTTGAGTTGGATGACTCTTGTGTTACTATGTTAAACAGAGGTTTAAACTTTATTCCTGCTAAACCTGCGATCCTCAGTGAGACTCTTATATACCTTAGACTTTTTTGTCGATCAGTTTCTCTAAGACCATGCTTTTTAGATCAACCATTATTGCATGAACACAATGTGAATCAGCTTCCTTTTAAGAACCCCATCACATTTGTTCCAGTCATGCCCCCCCATGTGGAATGTTTTCTTAAGTTATGTGAGAGTGATTTTTACACGTTGTTTTCATGTTGTAACAGAAAAGGCAGGTATCATAATTTAACACAATCTGAGTCAAGATGTTTGCAAGAACTTAAACATAATGAAGACATCACTATAAAACCCGCTGACAAGGGGGGCGGGGTAGTGCTTATGAATACATCTGTAACCAACATGTTAAATATGCTTCTTGATTATGTTACCTATAGGGAGATTAATCAGAATAATATCCTTGAAGTGGTACATGATGTTCATGAAACACTTTATGACATGATAATGCGTCGGCAAATTAGTCCTGAGCTTTATGATTATCTTTTAGTGAAACATCCAGTCACACCTATCATCAAGGGACTACCCAAAATACATAAAGGGGTTATTCCTACACCAATGAGACCAATAGTTTCTGGTGAAGGATGGGTGACTTCCCAATGTCTCCAAATTTATTGAACATCTACTTAGGCCTGTTGTCAATCAATTTCCGTCTATTTTAAGGGACACTTATCATCTTTTGGAAAGTATAGATACCCTAACATTAGATGTGGCTGACCAACGTTATTTACTTATAACATTAGATGTGAAGAATCTCTTCACAATTATACCAAATGAGATAGGTATACAGTATGTTAGACAGTTGTTGGTGAAACCTCATTTACTAATGATAGGAACACTTTAGTTTGTCAGTTACTTGAACTTGTTTTATACAATAATGCATTCATGTTTGGAGACAAATGTTATCTGCAACAGTGGGGGGTAGCCATGGGCACCCCCTGCGTGAATACCTATGCGAACCTGGTATTGTACCAATGGGAGAAAATGCATGTTTTTCCACATGAAATGTTTAAATATATTAAACTTTATAAGCGTTTTGTTGACGACATACTTATTGTATGGGAGGGTACTGTACAAAATTTTGATCAGTTCTTATGCTATCTAGAGACAACTACTACTTTTCTTCGATTCACAAAAGAGGTATCTAATACAAAGGCACATTTTTTAGACGTCACCCTGAATCTTACTGATAATGGATCTATTGTGTCGTCCTTGTATAGGAAACCGGTGTGGAAAAACACTTTTTTGACCTATGACAGTATGCATCCTAGACATGTGTTCTATGGCATTGTCAAGAGTCAATTCGTGAGAATACAAAGACTATGTAGGGATGCACACTCCCTTCAGATTGAAGCAGATTTTATGGAATCTCTGTTTGTAGATAGGGGTTACCCTATAGATATGGTCAGAAGCATTAGAAATAGTGTTTTGAGGGATATTAGTTGCCTAGGCACGCCATCTCAAGCAACGAATGTTGAGTCATATGAACTATAGAGATGGATATATAACACCTGGTGTAGACAATATTTTAAGATTCAACATTAAATTCACTAGTGATATTAATAATATACAGCAAGTTGTTGCACGTAACTGGAAAGTTCTAGTTTTGGACTCCCCAACCAGAAGGATTGTTAGTGACAGACCAAGATTTCTATATACCAATAGTGACAACTTGAAATTGATCTTGTGTAATGATCGTGTTTATATGTGCAAGTCCACTACCCCGATGACTCGGACTTTAGGCACTTATGCATGTAACAATTGTAGTAGATGTGCTTATATTAGTAGAGTTCAAGATTTTCATCATCCTATTACAAAGTTTACGTTTGTTCCTAGCATTTATGCCACATGTAATACGAGGAACTTAGTCTATCTTGCTAACTGTCAGTCCTGTTCAGCCTTTTATGTGGGTCTGACGAAGAGAAGGTTACAGGACAGAATATACAATCACCTTTACGATATACGTAAAGGTAATGAAACCAATGCATTAGCACGACATGTTTTGGAGTATCCTTCCCATGTGTTTCATTTTAGGATCCTACAAGTAGTGAAAGTAAACCCTAGGGGTGGTAACACAAGTAATGATTTATCCTCCGTTGAGCTAAAGTGGATCATAATGCTTGGTGCCCACCTAGCCCCAGGTTTGAATAATCAGATATCTATTAAACCTGTCCTTGAATCTAGACGCTTTTAATAAAGTCTATATATATGTATTTTTTATATATATATTTTTTATATTTTTAACAATGCCCACTAGATTGGTTATTTATCCTAGGATGGTGTGTTTTATACACTATGTGCCTAGTTATCATTTTTATATGTATTCATTTTTATATTTATGTTTTCATTAGTTAAATATAGCGTACTTTTATATTAGGTCTTACAGACACTTTATTGATTGTATATGGATATATTCCCTTTATAGTTTTTTATCTGGTTATATACTTTGCTTGTATTTAGGTGTGTATCTCCTTATTAAATCTGTATACATCTTTACGTGTTTAGGAATATATTCCTTCTTTATTAAGTACATGATGCCCTGAAATGAAGATTTTTCATGCAGCTTTGCACAGCTTTCAATGCACTTTTATATTTACGTGATCTTATAGTGCTCTTTAGTGTAGTTTACCTTTATACTAGCCTGATATATTTTAATTAATTGGTCTGTTAATTGAATGATTTCCCGCCTTTGGAGGTATTTAAGAGCTTGTTTTTTACATAATGTTGTCTGATGAAGCATGGGTATTCCTACGCGAAAGCGCTTACCACATTTTTCATGTCAAAATAAAGAAGGTTTTGCTTCAGCTTCAGAATTCGTTTGGATCTCTTACTTTCTGCATTGGATTTTACATCGTGGTTGGCTCTTCAGTTTATTTGTTTGATTTGCTTGCAGATCTAGTTTTAATTTTTCTGGTATTTATTTTATATTAGAACATTTTTCATCTAGATTTAATTGATCTATATATATATATATATATATATATATATATATATATATATAAAATGTTTTCTTTTTGGAAATGTTCCATATAGTGATTTCTATAGCCATCAAGAATGTCATCTATATCTGAGACAGTTTTCCCTTTCTTTTCATGGAAGATACTTTTAATGTTATTAGCTTTTGTTTGTATTTTGATTCTTGTGGATGAATTATGTAGATGTTTGGGAGAAGTGGCCATGGTATTAATTTTTAGTTTTTCTAAAGCTAAAATGGTTTGTGTGTAAGAATTTTGTTGTATTTATTGTTTAATACTTATACTTTCTTTTTCATCTCCAAATGATTTTGTTTTCAGCTTTTACTTACAAAAGTTTGGATTGTAGATCTAATAATTCAAAATCCAATTTTCTGATTTTTTTGTACCAAGTTAGGGTTTTACCATATATGTAAGCTTTTAATGAGTGCCATATCATTATTTTATTTATCTCTGTAGTGTAATTAACATCTAAGAGCTGTAATTCAGATAATAACCAGGGATGTTATGTGGTCCTATCTCGCCTACATTCTTTACTCATGGGTTACTCGGCCAACTATTCTCTAGCACGAAGTCTCTAATTGGCTGGGCTAACCCGGTATCCCAAGATGCACCTCGCCCTAGCCCCAGATCTCGTTTGCTGCTCGTAGAGTTAGGACGTGGTCTCACTTGGCTGTGGCTAAGTACCCTTTTCAAATACTTTTTCTAAGTATTTTAGTAGTCAGTTGTCTTGCAAAAGCTATTTTAATAGCTACTCTTCTATTTTTGACAAGTTCTTGTGAGCGTTTGTGAGGACTGTGTTTGTTTGTGGTATCCCTCTGTTTCGCGGGCTAGACCTGTTTAAGTTAGAGGACCTAGTCCTCTCCAGTGATGTTCCCTTGTATATTTGTGCTGGTTTTTTGTGTTTGTAGGTAGTTGTTTTCCCTCCGCGAAACGTTTAAATTAGAGTTTCCTTGTTTTTTTCCCACCTTCCTCTTGTGTTGTCTCTGTCGGCTGAGTGTTGTGTGGTTGTTACTATGTCTAAAGAGCCGAAAGAACATAAACCCTCCGGGTTTAAGAAGTGTACCAAATGTGGCTACAAAATGTCCATTACAGATGGGCATTCCATCTGTGTTTATTGTCTTGGTGCTATTCACCTGCAAGAGTCCTGCAGTTTTTGCCATGTGTTTAGCCCTAGGGTACTGCAGGAAAGAAAAAAATAAACTGATTTTGAAGGGCCTGATTAAGCCCTCCTTTGAGGAGGCCTTAGATTCTTCTTCGTCTTCTAGTGCTAAGTCTAAGCCTTCTAAGGCCAAGAAAAGATCTCCGGCTCCGTCTGCCACTTCGGAGCCATCGGAGAAGGTTTTAAAAGTGGATACTTCCTCCTCGGCTCCATTGTCCTCGGGGCCGCAGGAGAAGGTTTCGTTTATGGATACTACCTCCTCGGCTCCATTGTCCTCGGGGTCGCAGGAGGTATCTGTTGTACTGGAGTCGACCTCGGCTCCGATATTATTGGAGCCTTTTTGGAGCCGGTCACCCAGTGTCAGCCATGAGTCTCCAGGTAGGAGATCCCGATCTCCCTCTATTTCTTCCAAATCCTCTAGGCTGTCTGATTTGGATGTGGATAGGGTGGTCCAAAGGCTCCTGCAGTCGCCGGTGTTAGCAAAATTGTTTTCGGCTCCGACCTAGTCGGCTCCAGAGCCAGTCCCTGTCCTGGTACCAATGATTCCTCCTCCGAGCACCCATGTGTCGTCGGAGCCGGAGTGCTCCGCGCCGAGTGATGTTCTTGTGTTGGCTTTGATACCCCAGGTGAGTCTATCGGAGCTGGTGTCGGCTCCAACCATGTCGGTTCCGTCCTCTGGTTTCGGTACTCTGGTTTCCTCAGTCGGAACCGAGGGGGATACCTCGGGACTCCTGTCAGTTCCAAGTCTCCCTCTCAGTGCATCAGCTCGGGGAATCTCGACTCTGGTCGTGGTCTTGGAGACGGGTCGGTCCTCGGATACGAGGGGACCTGCCTTCGAGGCCATGAGGAGTGCACTGGCTAGGTCATCAGTTACATCACCTGGATCGGTCACTCCGTCCCCCTACACCCCGGCTGGAGCCTCTGACGCCCCCCTATCCATGGATGGCGGAGCCCGAAGGTCTGGGGATACTCCCTTGAGCAGTCCCCTACTTTCTGAGGGCCCCTCAGAGTTGGTGCCTGAGGAGCCCCCCAGAAAGAAGTTGTGCAAGAGGAAGCACATTGACTCCCAGGACGAGTCCCTCACCTCTGATACCGACCTCGAGGAGTCAGAGGGGTCCCCCAAGTCGTCCTCCGATGACGTCTCTTTCTCCGACATCCTGGAGATTTTGAGGCAGAGAGGCGAATGGCCTTCCAAGACCCCCTCTGAGGAGGAGTCTGTATTCCTCAAGGCCTTCGGAGCTCAACCCTCCGCCTCCTGGGTGTCTCCACCCTTCGAACTCCTTGATTTGATTTGTCGAAGGGTGTGGGAGAACCCTGATTCCGTGGAACCAGTGCCCAGATGTCCAAATAAGTTCCTTTCTGCTACCCCGGGGAAAGAGTTCCTGACCAAAGGGGTTTCGGTAGATGCGTTGGTGGTGGTGGCAGCCACTCAGCAGGAAGTTGCAGAGGCTTCTTCTTCTGTCCATCCTCCTAACAAGGAGTCCAGGAGTATGGACCGGTATTGGAAGCGTACTCTGTCTTCGGCAACCTTTACCTTGCGGTCACTAAATTACCTCTGTCATTTCACTCAGCTCCAAAGAGATCTCCTTAGGGAGCTAGGAGATACTCTGACGGGTGACATACCTGAGGCAGTAGTGCAGACTGTTAACGCCCAGTTGTCTACCCTTGGTTCCATTGTCAACTCGTCCATGAGGCTCATATCTTATGCAGCCGAAGGGGCGAGTAGGGCAGCTAGCTCAGGTGTAGCTCTCAGAAGGCAAGCCTGGATGCGCCTGTGTCATTTCGCGGAGGCCTTTAAGTCTTCCTTCACTGACGCCCCCTTTGATGGGTCCTCTCTCTTCGGGACCAAAGTGAAAGACACCCTCACCAGATGCGAACAGGAGGGAAAGACCCTATCTGCCATAGGGGCCCATTTCTCTCTCCCTTCTAGGCCGTACCCCAAAGCTCAGAGAGTCCCCCTCCAGAGGCAGAGGAGGGGGGAATTATTCTGGAAGATGCTGTCCTAGAGGCAGAGGAGGCCCCCGCAACTCGGGAGACGTCGATTCCTTTCACGGATCTTCCTTTCAGCGTTCCTGAGGCATTGCCCGACTGTGCTGTTCCGGAGCCAGTTGGGGGCTGAATTTCGTTGCAGCTGGAAGCCTGGGAAAGCATCACCCAGGATCGTTGGGTGCTTCGAATAGTTACCGGAGGTTACACTATCCCCTTTTTTATCAACACCCCCTCCAGTCAGAAGAATCCCGGACGTCCCACCCAGTCAACGGGATCAAGCAGCACTACAAGTTGCAAAGCTGCTAGAAAAAGGAGTCATCCAACCAGTCCCCAGACCATATCAGAGCAGGAACTTACTCAAGACTCTTTTTGGTGCAGAAAAGAACAGGGGACCTGAGACCCATTCTGGATCTCAGTCAACTGAATCACTACGTTCTGAAGTCCAAGTTCCGAATGGTCACGCTTCAGTCCATTTTTCCATTGCAGGAAAAAGGAGTATGGATGTGCTCCATCAATCACAAGGATGCCTATTACCACATCAAAATGGACAAGGCATCCAGGAGTCACTTACGCTTCCGGCTAGGAGCCAGTCACTTCCAGTTTCGTGCCTTGCCCTTTGGTCTCACCACAGCCCCCAGGGTGTTTACCAAGTGTTTGGCAGTGGTGACAGCTCACCTGAGACGTCAGGGATTCCAGGTGTTTCCGTATCTGGATGACTGGCTTCACACCGCACCCCCACCAGGCATCTGCTCGTTCAAGCCAGGGAGACTACCATAGCACTGTGTCAACAACTAGGAATTACTTTAAACTGGGAAAAGTCTGCCTTGCTGCCCTAACAGAGTGTTGTTTTTATAGGCGAAGAGCTAGATTCTATTCAAATGCGGGCCTTTCTGCCACAAGAGAGAATAAGAGTGCTGCAGTCTCAGATCCACGCACTGTTGCCCCTCAAAAGAGTTCAAGCCAGGTTAGTTCTCCAGCTTTTGGGCTCTATGGCCACCACCATCATGTTGGTGCCTCTGGCCAGGTTACACATGCGGATACTGCAATGGCTCCTTTCGGCCCAATGGTCTTTTCAGAAATATCCTCTTTCCCACTTGATACTTCTCACGAAACGGTGCAAACAGGACCTCCGCTGGTGGCTACGTTCCGCCAATCTGGACAATGGGAGGAGCTTGATTCCTATGTCTCCAGTGGCCACGGCGACCACAGACGCCTCCCAGATGGGGTGGGGGGGGCATTATCTTGGCAGGACGGTCCAAGGCATGTGGCAAGATCATAAGATACATCTGCACGTCAATGTTCTGGAGATGAGAGCGGTGTTTCTAGCGTTGCGAGCACTCCAAGACTCTCTACCTCTGGGAACAATTGCGATTCACTAGGACAGCATGTCCGTAGTGTGGTACCTGAACAAGCAAGGGGGAACCAGGTCTTACCCCCCCTGCAGAGAGGCCATACGAGTGTGGCATTGGGCAGTATCTTCCCAACGGTTCCTAGTGGCAATGCACATTCCGGGAAAGTCCAATGTGATAGCGGACAGGCTGAGCAGAGCTATTTTGATGCCTTACGAATGGTCCCTGAACAACCGAGTGGCGTTTCAAATTTTCAACAGGTGGGATCAACCTTGCTGTGATCTGTTTGCCAGTCCCCTCAATGCCAAATGCAGCAAGTACTTCACACTGATCCCCCCACAGGGGGAGTCACCCAGGGACCCTCTAGTCTGCGATTGGCCCTCCGGTCTGGTCTATGCTTACCCTCCGTTTCCTCTGTTACCAAGAGTGATTCAGAAAGCCATATCCTTGGGAAGCAGGATGATTCTTATTGCTCCACACTGGCCTCGACAAGTATGGTTCCCCTTTCTTCAGCAGTACGCAGTGGATGGTCCTTGGACTCTGGACCCAGTGCCAGACCTCCTGATTCACATGTCAGGCCAGCTCCATCCATCCCCGCGAACCCTCAGGCTGACAGCCTGGCTGCTCCACTTCCATCACTAGTTAGACGGCATTCCTTTTCACCTGAGGTGGTACACATCTTGTCTTCGTCTCATAAGTCTTCTACCAGAAAGATTTATTCCAGCAAATGGAAGAGATTCTCGATTTGGGCTCAGGCCCAGGGTTTGGACCCCTTCACAGACCCAATTCCATCAGTATTAGATTTTTTAGCCATGCTTTTCCATCAGGGCTCTGCGCCCGCTACCATTAAAGTGCAATTGGCTGCAATTTCCAATTTCCACACATCTTACGAGCCCTCTCTTATGGGCCATAAACTCTGTAAGGCCTTCTTGAAAGGCACTTGGTTACTTCGCCCTCCTGTTTCAGAGCCTGTCATGCTATGGGATCTAATCCTTGTGCTACAAGCCACCACTTCACCACCCTTTGAACCGACTGCCACCTGTGAATTGAAATTTTTATCTTGGAAGACGGCATTTCTAATAGCCATTACATCGGCCAGAAGAGTATCAGAACTTCCAACTCTGTCCATTAAACCTCCATATTTGATCTTTCATAAGGACAGAGTTTCCCTGAGACTCAACCCGTCCTTCCTTCCAAAGGTGTCATCCACTGTTAATCTCCATCAATCTTTCGAGTTGCCAGTGTTCTTTCCAAATTTTTCCAATAAAGCAGAGTTCAGGTTCCATCAGTTGGATGTGCACAGACAATTGAGGTTCTATTTAGACAGGACTAAACATGTTAGGAAGTCTGTTGAGCTGTTTGTGTCCTTTTCCAAGTGCACAATTTCTAAATGGATCAAAGATTGTATTTCCTTCATCTACTCGTCACCAGGCAGAAATTTACCTTTTCCCGTCAAAGCTCACTCTACCAGGGCAATGTTTACATCGATAGCTTACCATGCCAGGCTTTCATTGGATAATATTTGTGATACGGCCACCTGGGCCTCTCCTCACACCTTTATTACTCATTACAAGCTGGACGTGGCTTCTAGGGGCCTGGCTTCCTTTGGTTCCACAGTTCTCAGAAGTATCTTCCTATGAGCCTCGCAGGATAGAGGTGCTGGGGACGCTGTCCCGTGAGTAAAGAATGTAGGCGAGATAGCACCACATAACATCAGTTAGTTATGTACTCACCATAACGATCGATGTATGTGGTCCATCTCGCCTACATTCTTAAGTACCCTCCCACCTGCCCCCTTCCTAGAGGATTTGGAGGAATATTGGCTCTGTGAACCCTTCAAGGTCAGTTGCTTTTTCTTCCTTGGCTAGAATTCCTTCCAGTGTTGGTTGTGTATGGGTTATGATTGGTATGGCTGCAAACAAGATCTGGGGCTAGGGCGAGGTGCATCTTGGGATACCGGGTTAGCCCAGCCAGTTAGAGACTTCGTGCTAGAGAATAGTTGGCCGAGTCCAAGCCGATTCTCGGCTCTGAACCCGTGAGTAAAGAATTTAGGTGAGATGCACCACATACATCGATCGTTATGGTGAGTACATAACTAACTGTTTGAACTCTTTAATTTTAGTTATATATGCTGAGATTCTGGAGTTAAAGATTAATGGTTTGTACCCATTTTGAAGTTTTAGTATCAATGAATTGTGGTCTGAAAAGGGGTAGGGAGTGATTGAGAAATTAATGATTTTAGAGTGCAAGTCATGGGCATCAAATATTTTATCTATTCTAGTTTGGGTACCAAATCTGTGATCTTGATGGGAAAACAACAAAGATTTATCTTCTTTAAATTTGAAAGCATCTACAAGATTAAATGATTCTACCCACTTGTTTAAAGCTTTTGATACAGCAGATGTACGCAGCAGTCTTTTATTTGTAGTTTCCGAAATATCAAATATACAGTTAAAATCTCCTCCTAATATTACGTTGCCTTTATAATTATTGGAAATGAAATCCAAGTGTTTAACAGTTCCTGATCCAATGCCTGGGAACCAGTATAGATTGGCTAGGGTCCATATTCTATTATTATATTTAACTATTACTGATGCTATAAGGCCTTCTTTATCTTCATACTTGTAAATGATTTCTGGTTTAATCACATTTGTTTTCCATAAAACTGTTGCCCTTTTTGTCTTTGTCTTATAAGTGGATTGTGCCAATATCATATATTCCTTAGGATTCCATTTCTAATTGTCATTTCTTTTGAAATTAGTTTCTTGAAGGAAGACAATTTGTGCTTTGTTCAGTTTTAAATATTTCAGTATTTTTTATCTCTTGCTAGGATTGTTTAAGCCAGTGGTATTTAAAGATAATAAAGTTAAATCCATCGTAGGTTATTTAGACTATGTATTTTTTGTTTTATTGTGACTATTAAAACACTTTTGTCTGATAACTATATAGTATATGTTTGAGCTTTTAAAGGAAATTATCAGTTTTATACTTTGAGTGTTTACCAATAAAGTAATGTTTTGGTCAAGGCATAATAAAAATGTGTTTGTGAAATAAATTTAAATTAATAAATCTTAAAACTAAGATCCGCACTAGCCATGGAATGAAAATCATTCCTAATCTGATGGATAAACCTAAGTCCATCAGATTATCACTCATACCTTGACAATTCAGAATATCTGAGCTCCATAAATTGGATTATCATATGGAGAATATTTGTAATAGGAATAAGCAATATTTATATTATTTTGAACAGATATAGTACTATTGTAGATTAGACAGAATTCTAATACAATATGAATGTCTACTTACTGTGTAAGTAGTTAATATTTACATGAAAGATAAATGACAAGCAATTCAGTCATAGTAAAGTAGGACGTATCATCTATAAAACCTCAGTAAAAGATTATAGCACACAGCTATTTAACATATTCACCCTTATTGATGAAGTCTTTCAAAACTTATTACTTAATATAAATAGATGGTAGTAATAGTTATACCTAATGTTTATAATACAGTATATTTTACTGGATATATCCGATGTTATATTTCATTGTTTGCCAGCATTTAAGTAATCACTTTCTTTGCTGATAACTTACTTAAAGCATCAAGTTTGTTTTATGTGAGCATTGATGAAAGTTTGTGCATTTTAATCATCAATGCATCCCCCCCCCCATTTACACATAATATTCATATCTGTCATTTCTTTATAAAATGAATGAAATTATAGGTTAAAGCAACAGATTCACTTATTGTGATCAATGATTACAAGTTCCCTTTCCATATTCATAAATTGCCATTTTATGGCATATACTGAAAGTTTTTAGATTTAAATGGCAACATTCTATTTTGTTTAAACAGCAAATGTTAAATTGAGTGATTATTGTCAATTTAATACTATTTATTCAGAATATGATTGTTACATTCTGTGACATTCCTAGTTCAGGCTTCTATTGTTTCCCTTGAACAACTTTGTCAGTTTGATGTCATGTATAAAACCGTTACCTTGGTAACAGCTTTAGTATTATGTATGGTCAAGATGTGTTACAAAAACCACATTTCAAGTTAAAGCAGTTATATAACTTGTTATGCACATTTACTGCTATAAGAAAATCTTCATGCTTCCCTTTGATGTTCAATGTAGTGTATGTAATTTATGACAAGTTAAGACAGTAGTGTTGTTATGCACAAGCCCATGATATTAAATCCTGTTAATATCTAAATTCAGCAGACTGCTTCATCTTACATGACAATTATATATTTTGTCTAGATTTACTAAAATCATACAATTACATAACTGTTTTGTGTGTGTGTGTGCTTTTTTTTTTTTGGCTGTTGCATGGTTATTTGAGAGACCACAAGTTGTAATGTTTATTCTTATCATTAGTTCTTTCCAAGCATGTTTATACAGTTCATAGACTTTAAATTATGAGACCCTTCTAGTTTCTTATTTGTTATAAGTATATTTCCATCCTTGCATGCACACATATCAGTACTTCAAGCACGGACAACAATGCCCATCCAGCTTTGCTAGAATACCATTCACTAGTTTATGTGGTGTGTTTCCAGGCTGTTCTTAAAATATCCAAGCCAATTATTGTCCTGTTCCATTTTACCAGCCTGCTCCATGCAGTGGCCACTCTGCCAGTGAACCACTCAACACACCTTCCATTCCCACAGATATTTCCATGAAGGAAATCTGATGACTCTCAAGCACTTCCCGGCAACCCCAAACACCTATAGAATCAGCTATCCCCATATGCCCAACATGTCTGAGCAAGCTCACCTTTCAGACCACTGCAAAGGATACTGCACAAGACTAAGTGCTTGTAGTCATTCACAATAACTCAGACTTCCACTCTTATGTAAGTCCTTAATGTGTATGGACCAAAATACATTTTAAATATAAAATTGTGCTTATTTATTTATTTATTTTTTTTGTCAAGAATCAACTTGAGCTAAACGAAGTGTTGGGAGACCATCAATATGTGTACATGTGGTTTAAAACAGCCCTTTTATTATATATATATATTTTTTAAACCAAAAACATTGCCGAAAATCATCTCAGAGGCTCCTCAGAGCCATTAAGCATTATCATCACTCTGTCTCCGTTACCATAGCGACCTGAGAGCATCTGTTTCTGTTAGTGTGTCTGTGTACTGCATACCAGAGGCTCGAGATGCACCTGAAGCAGAGCTTCACTTCGCTGCAACTTCAAGCCTAAATTCCCTCCCTTTCAGCGAGGCAGCAGCCAGGAAAAGGACAGAGAGCAAACGGATAAATAAAAAAAAAAAAACCTCCCAACAGGCCGCCACAACAAGAGACAACACACTTCTCCAGCCTTCCCACCTCTCACTCAGCAGACATACAAACAAACCATTCGCTGCCAAAATATCCCAAATCACAGTTCTATCCATCCCCTTCCCCTGGATCCAGGCAAAAATACCAAATGTCTCTTCCTAATACACAAGCATCAGTAAACTTCGATCACAAGCTGCAATCTACAACTTCCCAGAAATTAAAACAGCAACGTATAACAGCTGCATCCGCATACACCATGTCAGGCTTAATCAAACAGCACTCGAAGCTATGATACCTGCCATAATTTATATTAAATATGTTTAGACAGAATAATAATGACATTTGTACTAGCTATCAGACATGGCAGCATCCATGCACACCATAGCAGGATTGATCAAACAGCACTCAAAGCTATACCTGCCATAGTTGATATTAACTATGTTTAGACAGAATAATAACATTTGTACTAGCTGCCAGACACAGCTGCATCCATGTAAACCTTATCAGGATTGATCAAACAGCACTGTAGCTGTGATACCTGCCATAATTGATATTAACTATATTTAGACAGAATAATGATGACATTTATACGAAAAGAGCTTGCTGCTATTATTTAACCAGGATATACATGACATTTCTAAATCATACTTTAACTGAAGAAGGCATTAGTCTCCATGACAGCATTTTTTTTCAAAACACACTACTGTTACTGCTGTTATATATGATGTTAATTTGTTACATTTGTGTCTGAACTCTGATGAATGGTACCTTGTTGAATTAGTTAATTAATTACTTAAATTATTATAAGTAAAATCAATGAAAAATGAAAAAGATAAGTAGTCATTGAGTTCAAGTAGGAGAATAGAAACTTCTGTGTATGTATTATATATTGCTTTCTTTGGCTTATATATAATGTATATCGTAACCCATATTGACCTACCTTTGTTTGCGAAGAATTATTGGACTCTTTGAGCATTCTGACTAAATCATTATAGTTTCTCAGTTGTTTAAGAATCCCTCCTTTTTTAAAAACATAAAAACAAAATGACAACTGATGTACCATTTCAGTTGATACTTTGAGAGATGTAGTTGTAAAAGTAATTTTTTTGGGACAGCTATCTTGGAATCATTTTTTTTTGTTTCTTCTTTCTAGCATCAGTCCAAGGATTTGTTTCTTTTATTGTTTTAAGAGTATGGTCCAACCATTCCATTTCTTCTGGGATAGACACTGTGTTGTTGTTTTTGATTAATATAGTAGCTTCTCCTAAGTCATTAAAGATTCTCATCTCATTGGCAAAAAGTATTTTTATCTTGGCTGGAAAGGCCAGCTGTGCTTTAATATTGTTTGTTTCAACAGTTTTATTATTGGCCAGACTTCTTTCTTTTGTTCTAGTATTCTGGAAGAATAATCATTGTCAAACCTCATCAGCCTTTGATTGTATTTTATGGGTGATTTTCCCCAAGCAGATTTTAATATTAGTTCCTTGTCCAGAAATGAAAGAAATTTTATAACTATGGATGTAGGTGGAGTATTTGTTGAGTTAGAACCAGGTTTCCTGAGTGCTCTATGCACCCTTTCAATTCCAAATGAAAGTCCCTCTTTCAAGTCTAAAAATTCAGGAATCCAGGCTGTTAATAATGAAATGATGTCTTCTCCTTCAGTGTTTTCAGGCAGACCAAAGATCCTTATGTTGTTTCTCCTTTCCCTGTCGTCTAAGTCATCTATTTTGTTAAGCAGCCATGTATTCTATTTAAGCAGAAATTCTTTTTGGAATTCTTACTCTTTGAGTCTCCCTTCAATGTCATTTAGAGAAGTCTCTATATTTGTTATTTTTGTATGGTGTTGCTGTAATAGTTCCTTAAGAGTATCAGTCTGTTTTTGAGAATTTAATTTGAGGTTTTGTAAGTCATTTTTAAAGCCATCCATCTTCAAAGATAGTTCCTGTAAGGTAGATGTCATCAATTGCAGTTCTTTTTTCAAAGCAGCATCTGGATAAGAATTCATTGAAGTTGTTCATATTCAGTGACTCAATATATCTCCAAGTTACTTGGAAAAAAATGTTGTATATCTCCACCAAAATTTATATTTATGTAGTTTTAATAGTTTATCTATAGATTTCTGACATTTTAAACTTGAAAATAATAGCATTTTTCTATATTATTATACTAGTTTATGGAGCTGTCAAAATTCACTGCTCTCAGTTGGCCATCTAGGCTCCGCCCCCATTCTTCACACTTCTCTGGTGTTCCCAGGCTAACCGAAACTACATTTACATTCTTTATACCTGGTCAGAAACCAGAGCAATAAAATACATTTATACATGCAAATTCTAGCTATTAACTCTGGTCTTAAAACAGTAGGCAGGATGCCTCCCTCTAGACATATCAACTCCGAATTTTGACATCAATGACGGTCACAAAATGTTTGACTTAGCTTTCTTACAGCAGAGTGCACTGTTACATTTTTACAGTTCAGTATCCAATGCAGTTTTTTCACATTTAAGAAAACAAGCCTATGGCTTACATTCATATTTACAAATGACAGAATTATCTACAAAGTTCTATCTGGCTAGGCTGGCAGCCTTCACTTGTCTTCACACTTTGCAAAATCACTGTTGTCCCATATTTCCGTCACTTTTTGATGACGGTCTTCACTGTGTTCCATGGTATATCCAGTGCTGTGAAAATTTTTTGTACCCTTCTCCTGACTGATACCTTTCAATAATGAGATCCCTTTGATGCTTTGTAAGCTCTCTGCGAACCATGGCTTGTGCTGTAGCAGACAACTGTGTAAATGTCAGGAAAAATCCTACTAGGACAGCTGAACTTCATTTGGGGTTAATCAAAGTCTCTTTAATTGATGGCAGGTGTGTACCCAAGAAGACCGAATGCTGTAATTAAATCAAAAGGTGCTTCAACAAAGTATTAGTTTGAGGGTGTGCACACACAACAAAGTATTAGTTTAGGGTGTGCACACTTATGCAACTAGCATATTGTACGTTTTTTATTTTTTTATATTTTTCCACATAACAGATTTGTTTGTTTTTCAATTGAATTGCACAGGTTATACGTCACATTAAATGGGGGAAAAGTTTTGAAATGATTTATTGTGGTCTCATTTTTATATACATCTCAAAAACCTGGCATTTTAACAGGGTTGTGTACACTTTTTGTATTCATTGTAGTCTAGTGAGGTACGTCTCAGGTCATTTACACCAACATGAACTATGACAAAGTCATAACGGTACTTGTTGCTGAGAGACCTGAGTGCATGCTTGATTTATTGAATCCTGTTACTGGACAGGTGGCTGACTGTGACTTTCTCCCTGTCCGGTATTGTGAGTGGGACATCCGTGTATCTCACTACTGAGTCTCCAGTAACAACAAAACTTGATTTTTGAGTATAAAGCCTTATGGGCTTTGTGGGAGAGACATTGTTGTTGCTGTGTGTCATGGTGCTGTGGAGACTGTGTTAGTTGTAGCAGACTTGTGTTTTGGTGGTCTCTGGTGTTTTGATAAGTTTTTCGAGAGAATGCCGCGTATGTGGATTTACGTGTTTGGTGCGTACTACGTGTATGAGTAGTGGTACTATGGGACTATGTAGTGGTGGGTGAGCTGACAGCCTTCTCCATATTACTGTTTTGATTGAGAGACAGCCACTGGGATTCAAGAAGCTCAGCGCAAGGACGGTTTTAGCCTTGCGTCGAGCGTCCTCACTACGGATGGCGAAGCAGCGCCATATGAATATGTATGAGGGCACGCCGCCGCAACCTCGACGTGCACAGGAAACATGTGCGAGTGCAGGGGGCGTGTACAAGTGCTCTACGGAGGCGTAAACATGCCCCGACCCTTGCAACCCACTATGCCTACTAGTAGAGCCCGCCCCTAATAGTAAGTCAGTAATTCAGTGTCCGTGGATACCGAAATGTATGCTAAGCATACAAGAGTGTCCACGAACAGTGAAATAAACTCAAAGTAGTAAACACACAAGCACGTAGTGAAATGTTGGGCCCTGTCCCTAGAACTTTCACAATTAGATTCCCTGTCCCTGTGTCCCTATTATACATTCAAATTGCTGCAGTATCGAAGGTGTAAGCAAAGCGCAGCGTGTCGCTGCCCTTTGCTGAGTGTAGCTTATACATCATATTCATTCAAATAGAAAAAAACATGTGGAATTAACGTAAGTGTCAATAATGTAGTGTAGTATTTAGAGCATCCACCCAACAAACAGGCATTCACGGTTCAAGCCCAACAGTACCACATATCATTTTCCATGTGGAATGAATGTCGTTTTGCTGTAAAACCGACATAAGAGTATCGCATGAGATATTTAACTTAAATATTCAAGCAAAGTGGCACTGTCATAATGAATAAGGTACTAGTAAGCAGATGTAAGCACAAATAAGCAGCAGTAAACACATAAAGTACCAGTAAGCAAGTCTGAGTGCACATGCTCGGGTCTAAACAGTGCCCAGCATAGGAAATGTATATACAGATATGTAATATATATATATATATATATATATATCTATGAAGAAAGAACGACGTAATAATAAAGCATACAAAAGGAATGAGAAGGGAATCAACAGAACCCCAGTATTATATAACGCTGTCAGCGTATGTCATATCTAGCTGGGCAGGAGTGAGTACTCACACCACAGGCAGGATATTACCATTAGGAGTAACATTGTTGATTTGCTAAATCTACTTTACACACAAGAGGGTTGTCCCTGGTGGGACTACCCAAAAATTGATAGGATGATTGGCCGTCCGACCATTACACAAGCAAGGGTGTTATGTTCAAGGACTAAATGATGGGAGAGCCTGAGAATACATGGGTTGGGACAACATACGTGTAGGGCCCCTAATGGGAGAGGGCAATGTGTGGAGGTGTGTCATGGCTGCGATAACAAGTGTACAATGGATGGTATGCATGTATTTTGAACACGGGTGGGGTGGAGGAACTATGAGTATGAATTTATGGAGCCAGGCATGCTAGGGTTGGATGGGCTGGTTCTAACTGGACCGCCCAGTGGAGGTCAGCGAGTTTGTTATAAGTATAGATGCATACACATATGCAGAAGTACATTCTCTGTAACACATACATTCCATTTGCAGACATAAATAACATGAATGTGCCCTTACAAACCTCGACAGTAGATAGAGTAATAGTTTGTGCAGAAGAGGGACCAGACAAAACTGCTAAAACGCAGAAGTGTGTACAATGTCCGAAGTCACTGCTGTGCTGAAAATAATCAAATGTGTGGACTTTCCCACACATTCCTGTGATCAGCCTGCTACGGCAACACAAATTACTTAACCGGTCTATTTGTAAAAGAAATACACCAAACACGTATATAATTAGGCTCTCATGTGTAATATGTGCCTTACCACATAGTCATACATATTAATTTATTGTAGTGTCATGTTAACCGGAGTAAGGATGCAATGAAGTATAGACTCTAATCTTGACATAAACGCATGTGTGTCCCATGTGGGACAACCAAAAAATTGCGTATAGTATTCTTTTGGTCGCTCATGTCACCAATGTTTGTGGAATAAACGTCTGGGAGTTCTGGGGATACGTGGAGTGAGTCAACCGATGGGATGGGTCTGTAGGAGTAGGGAGCAGCCAATGTGTAGTAGTGTGGATACACCGCAAGTCCGACTGGAGAATGGATGACTGCAGTGTTAGGGAGGCGTTGGGGTGTGTGTTTTTGGAAACAGGAGCCATGGGTATATAGGCAAATGAAGCAGCACAGCAATAGTGTATTGGTTAGAGCAACCGCCTAACGAACAGACATTCCCGTACCGAATCCCACTGTATCACATACCATTTACCATCGGTAGTCTGTACATGAACAGATTGCGACATCTGTCTGCTGTATAACCTGCAAAATATAAATTAAAAGTTAACTGGAGTGAAGTGTCAGTGTCATAATGAATAAGGCACTAGTAAGCAGGTCAAGCATATATAAACACCAGTAAGCATGTGTAAGTGCATTTGTGCTGGGAATGTATTGCTTTACAGACACACACACACACACACACATATATATATATATATATATATATATATATATATATATATATATATATATATATATATATATATATATATATATATATATATATATATATATATATATATATATATATATATATATATATATATATATATATATATATATATATATATATATATATATATATATATATATATATATATATATATATATATATATATATATATATATATATATGTATATATATATATATATATATATGTATATATATATATATATATATATATATATATATATATATATATATATATATATACACACACACACATATATATATATATATATATATATATATATATATATATATATATATATATATAAAATGTGTGTGTGTGTGTGTGTGCGTAGATATACACAGATATACAGCTATGATAGGAAACAGCACACAAGAATGTCATATGTTCACAGGCTATGCCAATGGAAGTGAGGAGCCCAAGCAAGAAACATGAAACACGTAGCATGACCTTCCACCCCCCCCCCCCCAGCCGGACACGGGAAACATACACACAAACAATGTAAAGAGTCCACTGCTCCCCAGACCACAGGCAGGATACAACCGGGGGGGGTACACAGTGCTCCCGTGAAGTCTACACTTGGAACACAGACAGGAGCGTCCCGTGCAGGACACCCCAAAATTTGCCTAGACCAAAAGAATGTGATAGACCAACCATTCTGGCTGGGGTGTATACATACTCTGAATACAAGGGTGGGAAACCCTGATGACCCATGGGCCGAGACAATTGTATGAAATGGGTCCCGTGAAGTGGAGAGTGGGCAGCGTGTAGTGCTGTGTCCAGAACAGACCAGGACCCAGGATGGGTGCTGTTGAGGAGGTGCAGGTGGGGGAAATATGGGTAGCTACTTATGGGTCTAGGTGTGCAGGTGTTGGCTGATGTGGGCCTATATGGACAGCCCTAGGGATGTAAGCGAATGTGTTCATTGGGCAGAGGCGTCACCCAATGAGCAGCCACACCCACTGCAACAAAGTGTAATCTATATGGCAAGGAACGGAATAACCAGATGTAGACATATATATGTAGAGGTATGTGTCTGTTTATCTACCCATAGCGACATAGAGATAAGCCTCTCCCTCTCCGTAGTACAAATGTATATATACAGAGACAGAATACGGATACATACCCACATATAAATATATACATATGCAGACACCCTTAGACCCATATGGATACATACCCACATATAAATATATACATATGCAGACACCCATAGACCCATATGTTGTGTGAGATATATATATATATATATATATATATATATATATATATATATATATATATATATATATATATATAGGCAGCAAAATATAAACATGTATGCATACATATACAGATATATCTGTATGTAGTAATGTAAATATATATATGTGACTGTAAATATACACATGTATATAAATAGGATATGATACAGCAGTTACGAGTAGCATTTGTTCACAGGCCGTGCATATGGGGGTGAGGGGTCCAATAAACAAACGTGTAACACGTAGCATCAACCCCCCCCACCCCCCCAACTAGGCCGGTGAGACATACAGACACACAATAAAGGTAAACACACCACTGCTTCCCAGACCACCAGCAGGATACTACCATTGGGAGAGACCTGCCAGGTCTAATCTTGAAATACAGACATCGATGTCCCTTGTGGTACACCAAAAATTAATGATCGGAGGCAGTCCTGGTAATGACTTATCAAACCAGGCTGTAGATTTACACGGACCAGTAGGTTGTACAAGCCTGATAACCCAAGGGTCAACACAGTGTACGACATGTGTCCCAACACGGGGAGAGTGGGCAGTGTGCAATGGTGTGTTTATACCCCACCTGCACCCACAGTAAGGATGAGTGCTGTAGAGGAGTGGCAGGTGGGGGAACTATGGGTATGCAATTATGGGCCTAGGCGTGCAGGTGTTGGCTGGCGCAGTCGTATTAGGACCACCCCGGGGAAGTAAGTAATAATCCGAAATGGGCATAGCTGATGCCCATACCTCTCAACCCCTAAGAGCACGTCCACTGGACAGGCCATAAACCATTGGGGGAACAAATAGGGGCCATACCTCTGAACTCTCCCCGATTTCCAGGGACGTCCCTGATTTTGACGCAGTTTCTAACTCTGTCCCACTTAAACCCTCCTGAAACTAGTGACATTTGGAGGAAAGGTGGTGAATTACACGTAATGAATAACGACAACAATTAAGAGTTATAAACATCATTTACCTTAGAAAATGTGTATGAATTCATATGCTCTGAGTCTATCAATGTGTCAGGTTAATAGCACCAATAATTTAAATGCGTCTCTGATGTTGTTATGCCGTGTCCCTGATTCAGTTTGTATTTTTCCCCAATCATAGAAGAAGTCTGATAGGGACAGAAAGCACATATTCCACTGACAACCATAGAAAGATGATAGAATATTAGGTATGCAGTAGCATGACTCGGCTGAAGGATGTGGGTTCCAAA